>NC_090393.1:31966162-32266162 GCF_036365525.1 Heterodontus francisci | reverse complement strand
AGAGAGAGAGAGAGAGAGAGAGAAAGAAAAACTGTGCGAATCATGTGAAAACGAAAAACGAAATGTCGGCCGGCACAGTAAGGAATGCACATCTACAGCCCATAATAAATTGGGAAGGTGATGACATCGTAGAGGCAATGGAGAAGTATAAACAAAGGTACAGACTGACATTCAATAGTTTCCTAAAAAGCACTAGTGAAGAGGAGAGGGACAGCTAGATCCTTCTGTAGACAGGAGATAAAGGATTAAACTTATTTAACAGCTGGGAACAGAAAGAAAAGGACAGCAGAATCCAGACAAAATTTTTGAAAGATTCAGTACCCATCTCCAGCAAAAATAAAATCATCGGATATACCGATATGAATTTCAAGACCTCAGACAGGAACTAGGTGAGCCTATCGACAATTTTGTAACAAGATTGAAAAATGCAGCCAGAAAATGTAAATTTAAGGACATGGATGGAAGACTGATAGATCAGCTAATTTGGGGTTCTGCACATTCTGAAGTACAGAAAGTGCTAGTTAGAAAGGACAAGCTCACAATATTGCAGGCTGCAGACACTGCCAGAGCAAGTGAAGCCATGAGCAGAGAGATGAAAACACTCACAACCCAAATAGCTAGCCTTTAGTTAAGCCTAGAGAAAGGCAGCAGGGTTAATGCAGTGAAACAACAACAAAAGAAAGTACACCAAACAGAGAGGAAGATGTGCAGGAGCTGTGGACGACCACATGAATTCAAAGGCAGAAGGAACTATCCCGCATATGGATCAATCAGCAGAGCTTGCGGAAAGACCAATCAATGGGAAAAGATGTGAACAAGGGAAGAAGATGGTAGACGAGACACCAGAGCCAGAGTAACAGGGCAAATGAGTCAGGAAAGAAACCAAACCATCCACACCCGGGAAGATGACAATGGATTTCAGAACACAATAGTGTTATGACCCGGTGAGAAAGGGGTCCAGGGTTCCCTCACAGCCTTCACCTGGTCTTACTGTAACAGGGTTTAATTTTAAACACACCGTGTGTTTAGCTCCCCCTTGGTGAATCCTTGTTCACTAACTTCCAATTAGAAGGCAAGAAACTAGCCAAACAGGTTTTCTTAGGTTTAAAGAAAAAAGGTTGAACTTTATTAAATTTAATTAAACTTAAACTCTAATTCAGTTAATGCCTACGGATACGTGACACACCCACGCTAGCATGTATACATATACACGCATGCAGATAGAGACAGAAAAGAGAAAAAGAAATAAAGTGGAAAAGTTTAAGGCAATATCTGAAGATGGTTTTGGTTACTGTTCTTCGAGCTTGCTGTAGAGTCCTTGATTGTAGGTAGGTCTTGCTTTTCGTTGGGGCCCAGTATTCTTCTTAAACCTTGTTCGATGTAGGAGACTTTTCTCTCCAAAAGTTCATGTGTCCTCAGTGAGTCCAGAGGCTTGTGAGAAAGAGATGGGAGCAGATAGGAGAGCTCTTCTCAGTCCAGGAACAAACAGTCTTTCTCAGTTCAAACTCTTTGTACAATTCAAAAAAACCCAAGTTGCCGACCAGGATGGTCACATGACTAGCTGGTCCGACCACATCTGTTTGTGGATTCTCTTGTCTTAGCTGACCCTGAACTGTCTCTTCTTGCACACATTACCCAGTGCTTAAAGTTCATTGTGGGTTAAATTGGAGCAGAGAATATCCCCTTTGTCCCTCCAAGCACTTTTGTTAGGATGCAATTTTGTTTTCTAGCCACGGCTGATCTGTTTAACAAGCCACTTCCTCACTCCAGCAACAGTTTAAAATTTATGTTCATATGACAAAATTAATATGCCTCATTCTGGGCAGGTTGAGGGTGGGCGGGGTCTGCATGACAATAGACACAGAAACCATACAATTGCACAATATGTCTCGATGCGACAGTTCCCAGAGAAAAGAAATTCACACGACCATTCAGATCAAGCAGAGGGTGAGAAATAAGCCCACAACGATAAATCTGAAGGTGAAGATTGATACTGGAACACAGTGACATCATCCTGCTTAGACTATACCAGAAGATCTTTCCTGAAAATTTGGAAGAAAATGGTTATTCAAGGAAAGGTGCTCTGAAACCGAACAACGTCCTGCTAACAGCATACGGGGGAACGGAGATTAGACAGCTTGCAGCAACCCAAATCAGAGGGACACACAAAGGAAAAGATGTTAATTCTATGTTCTATGTCACTGAAACAGATGGTCCTGCTATCCTGGGGTTAAGCAGTTGCAAAGAGCTGCAGATTATCTCAGTAAACCATGAGGTGAAGGAGGCGACACTGAGGGTTGAAGACAATACATCCAGTGAAAAGTGGCCTCCGATCAGAAGTGAAGAAGATCTGTTTCAAATGTACCCAGAGTGTTCTGATGAGATGGTTAAATGCTTTGAAGATTTTGAGTATCACATCACTATTGACCCAGCGATGAAACCAGTGATTCACCCCCATGTAAAGTACCAATAGAACTAAAAGGAAAGTTTGAAAGAGAGCACCAAGAAATGGAAGAAAAGGTGATCGCCAGAGTCACAGATAGGGTAAATTCTATCGTGGTGAGAGAGAAGCCAAATGAACGGCTAAGAATTTGCCTAGATCCCAAAGTCCTTAACCAAGCAATAAAGAGGGATCACTACCCTATTTCAACACTGGAAGAGATCATACCAGCATTGGCAAGGGCCATAGTCTTCAGCAAGCTTGATGCCAGAAACGGTTACTGGAACGTGAAGCTAAACGCAGAATCTTCGCTGTTGACAACATTCAACACACTCTTTGGACGGTACAAATTGCTGGGTCTACCTTTTGGCCATAAGTAAGCCAGGATGTGTTCCAGCAGAAAGCAGACGGGACATACAGGGGTTGCAAAGGAGCAGTCGATATCCAGATATATGGTGTAGATGGAAAAGATCATGACTACCATCTACATGAAACCATGGAACCAGGAAAGCTGGGATAAAGCTAAATTCAGAAAATGCATTGTGAAAGTGACAGAATGCCAGTTCTTCGGAATGGCGTACACACCTGACGTAGTCAAGCCAAGTCCTGAAAGAATCTCAGCTATCTGTGGGATGGAAGCCCCAAGCGACATGAGAGAGTTGAGACGTTTCCTAGGCTTGATCCAATACATGAGTTCCTTCATACTGCACATGTCAGAACATACATCAAACCTGCGGGAGCTGATGAAAGAAGATGTAGAGTGCCAGTGGTCAGAAGCACATGACAGGAGTTTCAACAAACTCGAAAAGGTAGTATGCAAGGAGACAAGTCTGTCACACCACGATAGAAAGAAACCTGTCACTCTGCAAGCAGATGCTTCCACAAAAGGACTGGGAGCAGCCCTGGTACAATAATATTTGCATCCAGAGCTCTAACCTCAGCGGAGACCAGATATGCCAACATAGAAAGAGAGCTTTTGGCAATCGTTTATCGATGTGAGGAGTTCCACACACATCTTTATGGGTGAAAGTTCACAGTGGAGAGTGACCATTGTCCACTGGAGCAGATCTACAAGAAAAATCTATGTAAAGCACCAGCAAGACTGGAGAGGTTACACTTGAGGCTTCAGAGTTATGAATTCACTCTGAAATACAAGCCAGGAAGAGAAATAGTGCGAGCAGATACCCTATCTTGGTTGTCGCCACAAGAGAAACACGAGATATAAGATCTAGGTATAAAGATTCATTACCTAGTGAATGTAACACCACCGAAAGTGAGTCAAATTAGAGAGGAGACCAGCAAAGACAAGGAGTTACAGATGCTCTCTCAGCATGTGATCCAGGGATGGCCTGATAAGATGCAACAAACACAGCCAGTAATAGGGCAGTACTGGTCTATCAGAGATGACATCTCACTAGAAGATGGTGTTCTGCTAGCCGGATCCAGAATAACCATACCCAAAACAATACAGGAAGAACTTCTCCAAAAGATACATGAATGCCACATGTGAATGGAGAAGTGTAAGCTCAGAGTCAGATCAGTGGTGTACTGGATAGGTATATACAAAGACATCAAAAATATGGTAGCTATATGCCAGAAGAAAAGAAACACACAGCAGAAAGACACGATAGCTACCAAAGTACCGCCCAGACCAGAGCATATTATAGGAGCTGACTTATTTACACACAATCAAGAATGGTATCTCACAGTTGCAGACTACTACTCAAAGTTGCCTTTTATCCGGAAGGTGAAATACTTGAGAGCCACAAGAATCATATCAGCAGTTCGAGTTCTGATCGCTGAGCAACAGATTCCTGAAAGATTAATATGTGACAATGGCACCCAATTCACCTCCAGAGAATTTAAGGAATTCGCTGACCAACACCCAACATGGGTTCAACACCAACACCTCATCACCACACTACCCACGGGAACATGGGTTTATAGAAAAACACGTCCAGACGATCAAAAGAACCCTTGCGAAATGCCGAAACATGAAGGACGACCCAAACCTGGCCTTACTGTCACTCTGATCCACACCGCTCAAGGCTGAGATGAAATCACCTGCCAAGCTGTTGAATGGAAGAAATTATAAGACTACTTTGCCAAGCAAAATACATCCTCCACATGACCAGGAGGAAATGAAACAACTCATTGAAGCACAGGTAAGAGGAGAGCAACACTTGAACAAGCATGCTAAATCCCTACCTGAGCTGTTGAAAGGACAAACCGTACATGCACAGGATCCAATCATGAAAACCTGGAGCCCAGCTAAACTTGTTGGTGAAGCGGAGACTCCAAGGTCATACATCATTGAGACCAAAACCGGTAACCAAGTGAGAAGGAACAGAATCCATATTTGACCCACGCGTGAGCTGGGAAAACAGAAAAGATCAACATCGCTATCCAGCGAGACATTAACGTCACCTGCAAGTGACACAACATGAGCAACAGCATGCACGACTCCTACAACACCAGGAACAATAAGCACAACATCGCCTGTGCAGCGTGCCAAATCACCACTGAGAGCAACAAATGCCAAATCTACAAGATGGAGGCGCAGCATCTTACCACTTAAGCAATACCGTGAATAATATTTTTGGAAAATACACGCTATAAAAGTCAGTTGATAATCTTTAGTTTAAAGAAAAGTTAGTGACTGGGACAGTTCAGTTATATCAATATATGGGCTTTATGTTTTTAAAGAAAGAGGGATGTTATATATTCTTATACTATCTGTAAATTGCCAGGAACTAATTGTTATGACTAAGTGTTCCAGGGGCCATATTCACGGCTGCACGAGAGAGAATCATGTGGCATGTAACTGGACACCAGCCTAAGGCAGTCTTACACCAGAGAGCATAGAAGCTGAATGGAACATATAAACAAAGAACCCCAGCCTTTCCAAGTCTAAAGTGCGATTATTTCTAACTTATGGGAACTAGAAGACAACCAGGAGACATAATACTGACAGCCTCAGATTTATACAGCTTTGCAGGTTTAACCTGGCAGCTGAAGGGAGATGAGAAAGCTTCATGGAGAAGTTAAGTGTCTTGACAGTGCTGCTTGTTTGCCAGGAGGAGCTGGAGTGCTGGTGTGCTCCCCCAACACCTTCATGCTCTCAGTAGCCTGCTCCCCGCCCAATTGGAAGCCAAGCTCAATCAGGCTGACTAATGGGAAGGGATCCCATCAAATAATAAATAAACACACTGTGGAGTCAAAACTCTTCAGCACGCGCCCATTCGAAACAACACTCCCCTCCAGTCTACGCAAACTGCCCCTTCCAAGATTGGAGCCATCAGTACTGAGGGAATACAACAACTTCAGCACTCTCTCGGTATTAAAGTATTTAAAGGTTAGGTATATTACAGACTGCATGTATAATAAACTCCCTCTTTCATAGCCCAATAATGTGACTCAAATCCAACATCAGTAGAGCACCCTCTACTGTATCAGTGTCTTACTTTATTCTGCTTTCTACAGCAGCCAACTTGTAGCCTCTCTGAATAACACTACTAATTTGGTCAATTTATGTTCAATTTTGGCAGTTTTATTCTACAGGCCCACACTAGAAATCGAGTTCAAATTAAGTTCTTTTTCACCCCCTCCTCTGCTCCTGAAGACATTAACTCCCTGTTGGGGTATTGTGTCACAGGTACTTGCCACTTTTTCCTCATATTGGAGCCAAGTGGAATTATTCAGGTGAATTGAGAGAACTTTTGTAGGCTATTCAATTCTAGGGAACATGGCAGTCAGTTCAAACCAGTCTTCTGCTAACAACTATCCACATGCATGCACTTCCAACAATGATTATAGATACAGGAATAGAAACCTTGCCAGATTTTTCCTTCCTTAATCCAAGACCATTGAGGTGGATTGTAACCTTCTCTGCCTTCCTGAGTTTAGCAGGGATCAAACTTGAGATGTTCCTGGCTTGTGTCTCTCAGCTATGCACTTGACTAACTTGCCAAGCCACCAAGACAGCCAACACAAAAAGTCTTGTGTTATTTCACATTGGGCCTTACAGCAATTGTGGAGGAACATTATCCCATCATGTCCTCTGAGTTCAAATTTGTGTTCAGGAACCATCCACCTGTTAGTGGCCCAACGTGAATATAGATTTTAAAAACTTACCACTTATATTGAACATAATGAGAAGTACCAATGTGACAATGGTGGGTGTACATGTTAACTGTATGAGTGTGCTAAATCATAGTCCTTGGCCATTTTTAGAATTTCCAGCATTACTGATAACACCATATTAAAATTTAATGTGTCAAAAATGTAATTGTTCCAATAGTTGATACAATTATCTAGTTATGGTGTACTAAATATTGAATCAAATTCTCTGGCCTCTTACCTAAGCTTCCTAAAAGTGGTCTGAGCTTGATGAGTGCATGCATGTGAACACTGAGTATAATAGGGAGACTGGCTTTATGTCATATGGGTTAAATAAGGCTTCCATTCTTAAAGTTTTATCAACAGTTCAGAAACTGATGATGAAAGGAGACATTTCTGGCTGTAATTGGCAGTCGCCAAAATAAAAACCATGTTGGTGACAGGGAAGTCTGCATTGACTAATGGGGAAATTTGGTAAAGGGGCAAAATGGCAGGCTGAGAGTGTGTGCACAGCTTATCCAGTGATTCTGATCAGGAGTGCATTTGACAGCGTAGAAATTGGTGACATTACGGGTCAGAGACATATCTTCGAGCTTACTATGCTTTCAGACACTTAAAAACTAGGTAGGCGAATGCCAATTTAAAAATTGGGTATTTCTGGCAGATTGATGCAAAATTGAGTTTGCATGTGGCTTTGATTGGTGTCAGACTGCTCCTTTGTTGTGGAAAGGATGCTATATATTGAGATTCTACTGTTTGTTTCTTTTTAACTAGAGCAGATATCCTTCTCCCACACAAAGAGTACCAGTTCCTTTGATGCAAGTTGAGAAAGTGGGCTATAAACGCTCACAGCCATTTTTTATCTGTAGGTTACCATCTAAGGGAGTGAACTTTCTCTGAGGTTATCCCTACTTACCTGCCATAACTTCAGCAGAAGAGCTGCAAAACCTAAGGAAAACTGCTTTGATGCTGTTTAGACCTTCTTGAGGGTTTCTGTGGCTGTTATGCTGAATTATGGCAGATGAGTGAGAATCCCTGAAGTGTCAGATGTGTCCTTTCCAGATGCAAAGATGTAAATGTTACATTGCTCCAGCAAAACATTGTCTACATTGAATGCCCTGCTGGACCCTTAAGGTCCACGTGCAGTAAAAAGTCCACTATAGTTTTAGAAGGTAAGTACCTGTGCAATATCCTGGCAAATGTGTGCCTCAGCTTCTTCAATCCACATCTCATTATTGGATATGGTTGTTGCACCAATGGTATTACAGTGTGAACTTCATTTTGGATATGATGCTTACTTGCTCTGTAATACGGGACCACCTTGGTTAAGACTATTACATCAAGGATTGGTAATGGAGAATATTGGGGGGAGCAAGGCAGGGTGGGTGGAGGATACCAGCACCTTCTCAATACTGAATTGGAATGGTGAGTGGTATAAAGTGACATGGTAGCAGGATAAGATCAGACTTTGAAAGCACTATTGACATAAATTCTGAAGGTTAGATGCTCCAATTATCGTTTTTCCTTAGTTACCATAGTGTTGAGTTAGCTTGCTAGTATGGGTAGGGAAGGAACTATAGCACCATGGATAGTGGCTGTAAATACATATTTTTAAACAGTCACCTGAAATAATGGTTCGCCAACATTACCAATATTTAAATGAGAAAGCAGGATTATCTTGTAGCTGTCAGGCTTGTACCATAGCATAATTGCTAAAACAAATTCAAATATTTCTTGCGATATCATGTAAAACTATTTGCAATACTAATTCAATGTAGTAAGAAAAAAGTACCCCAAAAAAAGATGTCTCATATTACCTCGATCCATTGCTGATAAGTACACTCTCCCTTATTGTTAATGTGCAGTAATACCAGACCAACAGGAAATTAAAGATTTCATCAATTACCCTGGTAACAAAAACAAAAAATAAAGTTTATTAAAAAGGAGTAATTGTTCCAAAATGGAGTTCATAGTAGTAGAGATCCTTACTAAAAGAAGTGTATGATGCAGTATGTACAATTAAAGGTGTATTTTTATTTGAAGAAAATGAATTATTTTGTGGTCTGTACCAGTACAGGTAGTTGTCGTTATCTATTACTGCCTTCCATCCAGCAACCTGATTCTATTTCCATTGCAGTACATGGTACATAACAAGATTAGCTTAGTGCACAAGACCAACGTTGCCTCTAATTTTTTTTTTCTTGAGCGCACAGGTGATTTCTTTAAGTGTGTGGCCCCTTAAATATTTTGGCGCAGCCGTGCACGTGAGGCAATTTAAAAGAGGATGATTTTTGTGTGGCTTGCACAGAGACTTTCAAGTTGCTGCATAGCTGCGCAGCTTAGGAGGAACATTAGATAACAACTTATATTTATATAGGGCCTTTAATATATTGAAACGTCCCAAGGCACTTGATGCGACTATTGAGGGCTCCATGGGATATTTGCTGGGAATATAAAAATGGTACATCTCACATGAAACACATGAAATTTGTATTATTTCATCTGATTAGCTCAAGTTTCATATTTATAAATCACCAAAAAAAATCACAATTTAGCCAGTAAGTGCAGTATTGCCAAGTAACCAGCATAAATAAAATCCACCAACAATTAAGTTTTAAACAAGTATGAAACAACAGGTAATTAGCAACAGCAACCTTTTTTTAAAAAAAAGAAAAAGGTGAAGCAATCATATTGCGAAAAGCTTTTCTTTTGGTCATGAAGATAGATTTCAATGAGTTGGTGCTTAGGTTGGAACATAATAAAGTTACGATTTCCAATTAAATTAATCCGTTGAGTTGCTTTATCATCTTTGATAATGTGTCCACAAACACTTCTCTTCACAGGCCTCTTGCTGAGTGATAAGGATAGGGCTGCAGTTTTAATTGTGCCGAGATATTTGCTGGACTAACTAACCCTTTGCTTGCTTTATCGTTTTATGTATCATGCACGTGCCATTTTTCCTATTTTCTAAAAGGGCCCTTTTTCAATGGTATTCTAGATTTAATTTTTCTGTTATTTCCTGTAAATTTGAACATTTTCTTCAGTCTATATTAATTGCAATATTAAATCACACCTGTGCCATTTTATTTTCAGTTCCTTTTACTTCCCCCTTGGTATTTGTAGTTTTGTCCTCCAATTCAAATATTTGTTTCCTTAAAGCAAAAAGAAAAACAATACAGCTTCTTTGTTCAATGTCACGACATGACCTGGTTTCAGTCCTGTGTAACAAATTCAATTACACTGCAGAACACCAGAAAATACCATGCTGGTACTCAGACTTTACAGTACGTGGAGCATTACTAAAAAATTTAAGAATCGTCCACAGTACTTAGACACCAATACTTAGCTGGCCCACAATGTCAGTTTCACAATATAGTGGAGAACCATGCTGAATACAGCAAGTACAGAAAATAACTGAAAAAGGGAACAAAAAGGACAAAGTGTACATAGACTGATTAGTGGTAAAAATAAAGGGGAATCAAAAGCCTTTATAAAACAGTAGGAGGGTAATCGAAGCAAGGTCGGGGCCAATTTAGGACCAAATTTAAAAGAGAACTTCTTGTGGAGATGGAGGGCATGGCTGAAGTGCTAAATGAGTACCTTGTATCTGCCTTCACTAAAGAATATGGTGCTGCCAATGTCACAGTAAGGGAGGAGGTAGGAGAGAAATTGGATAGGATAAAAAAGATAAAATTAATGTACTGAAAAGGTTGGAGTGTTCAATGTAAAAATGTTCGGATGGGATGCAGACTAGGTTGCTGAGGGAACGAAGGGTGCAAATTGTGGAGGCTCAGACCACAATCTTCCTTATAAATGGGACTGAAGGATTGCAAATGTTACAGCCCTGTTTAAAACGGAGATATATAAACTGGGAAAAATCTGAAGGGACATGGGGCAAGTACAGGGGATTTGGAGCAATTGCATAGTTCGTTCACAGGGCCAGAATAGACACGATGGGCCTCTTTCTGTGCTGTATCATTCTATTAAACTATGAAATAGAATAATAGAATCTCACGCTGCATGCGTTCTCCTTTTCTGGAGGTGAGGAAAAGTGAGTTCTTGTCAAGTGTATTACCACAGGGATGAGACATGCAGATGTCTGGTCCTTTCGTATTCACGAGGAAGGAGTGAAAACTAGAGTGGTAATCACCAAAAACACATCCTGTGTATCTTGCCATGTCTGGCTCTGTGTGGTGGAAGATACTTATTTTACAACGGTCTCAAGTTCTAAAATGGCTAAAGACTGAGCTTTTTCTGGGGCGCAGTTCTTGCCTGGTTCCTTGAAGTTGCCTTACTTCATGAAAAAACCTAGACAATCAGGTGCGTGCATACCTGTTTGTGGATGTATTGGGTGTACAGCACAGCCAAGCCTAATCTCATTCCCACCACACATCCATTCATGCACTTCCCACAGGAAGTCTAGGTAGCAGCCTGGTTAAGTTGTGCCTTCCATAGCCCAGAGCACTAAGACAAATTTTAGTCCCTCCACTGGCACCCTGCATCATATCAGCTAACACAGTATAGGAACTTCTGTATAGCTCAGACAGTAACATACAAAGCATTTTCACTAAGCCATCCAGGTTGCTTTCTAAATTAGCTTGCGCTTTTAAACACTTCAACACTGGCAGCTGCAAATTGACTGCCATTTTCCTTAAATGCAAAAGGAAAAAAAGAATCAGGCAGTGTGCACGTTGATCTCCCACTGCCAATTTTCTGTCCCTGTCAAAACTCACTATTACCCCTTGAAAGTTTAAATTAAAGCTGAATTAATCAATCAAAATTCATGCATTGCTGAAAACTGGACTCGAAACAGATCAGTCACGTTGGACACTGCCCTGAGGGCTGTCAGTATAAACAATGTCCTTTGCTTTTATCATGTTATTTATATGACGAGGAAGAACATTTACAAAGCAAACAATACAGTAGAAATAATTGCGCCGCAACTGATTCAAAAAGTTATTTCATTAGAATATACATAAAAAAGAAATGAGTAACAGCCACGGGGTATGACGTAAGTAGTTCCCACTGTTAAACTCCCCACCTGACCACAGCAAGTGTGTTTGTATTAATGTTTAGCCCCTTTGTGTTTTATTTTTCAAATAACAGACAGCAATAGGTTTTCTTGTAGGTTTAAAAAAAAAAGTCTATTGTTTATTGATCAATACATCTTATCCTGAAATCGTCACAACCAGTCACTGAGGCATTCACGCACATACATGCGCACACACACACACGCACGCAAGGAGAGGGAGATAGATAGATAGGTGGGTTTTAGTGGGGGGGGAGAAGGGTTACGATAAACCTGTTGAATTCTCGAGACTCGAATTATAGAGGGTTGCAGGCCTGGGATTGTAGATTTCTCTCTTGATTGAAGGTTCTGTTGAATACGGTGGGTCACTTCTAGCTGTCTCTCTGCTGTATGACGTAGATGTCGGATTTTTTCCAGCAGGGCATCTGCTTTCTGGAATGCCAGCAGTTACTAGTAGCTTCACCTTCTGGGTCAGTCTTTCTCTCTCTTTCTTTCTGGTTGTCTTTTCTTTTAAAGGTAAAACTGTCACTTCTCACTTCCTGTCAGGAGCCAGTCAGGTTTCTTTCCCATGGTGATCACACAATGGCCTAGGATGTGGCTACTTCACACCTCCTTTGTTTTAGAAGACATTCAATTCTGGAACGTTTCTATGATAGGTGTGAGGTGGGTTTCATTATCACCTTTTGGCTTTGAAGATTTATCCTTTATTTTTGTCAGACTTTCTGAATGTACAAAAGGTGGCCATTTTGGACCATTGTTCACCTAAAAAAAATAAAGGCTCATTTTTTAAAGATGAAGTCCGTTTTTCATAACTCTTCATGAATGTTGTATCATCGCACTTACGATGTGCATGACAAATGGAAATATATTAATGTAAAGTGGATACTGTATTTCTGTGGACTGAGTTGGAACCTTATCACTTCAATACAGGAGCTTTAGCTTAAATCTAGCACAGATTGTTGCAATGTAATTCTTCTTTGTGTAGCAGTTACAATAAGTAGAATAAGTTTGAACAGTCATAATACAGTTCTGTATGGACATCAGGTGACAGCACAAATCGGACCACAATTTCTTCCCAATTGTTACAAAACCGGGGTCCCACCCAAAAAGGCCAGAATGCTATGAAAAATGCAACGAAAACTCATAATTATGCAACTTAGGATTCTCTTTTGCAGTTGGAGGTAAAGCATGTTGTTAGAGCATAAGAAAAGGGAGCTTTACTATGCATCTGGCCAATGGAGAAAGCTGGCACTGGGAAGTTTTTAATATCAACCCTTGTTCTTCCTAGTTGTATAAATAATTTGATACAGCAAAGGGCAATGTTTATACAGAGCAGCCCACCAGGCAACGTCCAACGTAACTGTTCATTATTCTGCCATTACCATCACCCTAGACAAAAGCTATGTCTTTTACTACAACTATTACCACACCCTTTGCCTTTTATTTCATGCAATCTTAGTCATTTAATCTCCCCCACCGAGCATAGACCTTCTCTTTTGTCCATCTTTCCAACCCCCACCCCCCCCCCCAACTTTTTCCCTTTCACTTGCTCAAAAATATCAGATTTCTAACCTTTGTCTGTTCTGATGAAAGGTCATCTACCTGAAATGTTAACTCTCTTTCTCTCTTCACAGATGCTGACAGACCTGATGAGTATTTCCAGTACTTGACTGAACTGTTTTAAGCCTAATTTTTACCAACGCATGAATTTTGATGCTTAAATAATTCAGTTTTAATTTAAATGTAATATTGCAATTGTCCTTCCAATTGAAGGATGGACAAAACAAAAGCTTTACCTATTCAGCAGAAACATGCAAGATATCGCACCAAGTAACAAGATGATGGTCAGATAAAGTTTGAATTTTTCATATTCATCTTTGTAGGCAAACCTGTGAAAACATTGTTGGAAATAACAGTTAGACTTTTTCACACTAATGTAATGGAACAAAAAAAAAACATTTTACCCCTTCTTTCAATTTTAGAATTGTTCTTCAAATCCTAGTTTATGGACGTTCACTTGACAAAACAAATTCAATTAATTAGCGTTTCTCAAATAATTATGGTTTTAGATAAATTTTGTACCAAATGAAAAAGCAACTAATTATTTAGTGGCAAAAATGAGCATTGAATCAATGATATCCAATCAGCAGTTGTATTTCAAATTTGGGGTGGGGGGTATACAGTATTTCTTTAGTTTTTATTGATTTATGAAATTTTTAAGGAGTATCTATTCTCATATTTTCACAAGCTCTCGCTCCAAAATCTCTGTACAGTAACAAATCTTGGCTTCCATTTCACTGTAACTTGCAGTGGGTCCCTCCTGACTGACAATCCAAGTCTTTACTCAGCATACTTTTGAAATGCTGAATGTACATTTTATTCATAGACTAAACAGTGTGTGGATGAATACAAAGTATGATGACAAAAAATGGGACGGTGATAGGCTATAGCATTAATACTCTTTGCCAACAGAGAACGAATGAGATATTCTGTGAAGCAATTTGGGACTATTACGCTAAAGGCTGTATATAAATATAAAGTTATTGCTGTTCAAACCCCCATTCTTCTCACTTTCCAATGTGAATTGTAGGCAGCAAATATGGACCATCCTCCTACAGATAAAGGGAGAACATGGGCCTCAGCAGTACACTGTGCCTGTGAGTGAGTGGGCAAAGATGGCTTTTGTTAGCAATCTAGAAGCAAGCTGCCTACCAATCTTTCAGCAACAGAGGCAAATTTAGAGCAAAGAGCTATGATGTTAACTTTTATGGAAGAAAACTTATAGCAGTAGAAATTATCTAATGCAGTTAGAGCCAGTATACAGGTGCTTTCCATCCAAGTAGTAGTTTTTTTTTCAAAATGGTAAATTGCTTACAGATTTACGTTTTGTTGCTCAACACTTCTGGAGTTTTGAGTTTTTAAAAAATTGTATTTCTTTTAAGTTACAATAAATTGATAATTTACAATGTACGTGGGTGAACAACAAAGGGCCACATTTTGTTGTAACAGGGCATCTAACAGTGTCTGCTGTTATAAAAAAACCGAGAAAATGCTGGAAATACTCAGCAGATCTGGCAAGAGGTTTCCTCCAATTTTTTTTTGGGGTGTGTGGGTCATTTATTTAAGTGCGTGGTCCCTTTAAGATTTTTTGCGTGGCTGTGCATGTGCAGTAACCAGCACACAGCGATGTAGTTTACAGGGGACGTTGGGTCTGCAGTAGACGCAGCATCTGAGGAGAGACAAACAGAGTTAACGTTTCAGGTCGATGACCTTTCATCAGAAGCCATCATCAGGAGTTCTGATGAAGGACACTGACCCGGAACATGAACTGTTTCTCCCTCCACAAATACTGTCAGACCTGCTGAGTATTTCCAGTATTTTCTGTTTTTATTTCAGATTTCCAGCAATTGCAGTATTTTGATCTTGTATTGGTGTCTGTTGTGAGACATGCTCTTGCACGTTTAGGTTTTTAAACTATTTACGTGACAAGTTGCTGAAACAGCAAGCTGATAACTTCGCAGAGAGAAATAGGGCACCTGGAACTTGAGTGACCAGGGTAAGCAACTGCATATCTCCTAATTAATCAATCAGACTGAAGGATTGTGAACTTAATGAAAGAACTGAGAAGGAAGTGTAAATGAAAGTGGATGAATTCAATGCCAAATCAGGTACAGAAAAAGAAATAGAGGGAATGACAGATTAGATTGAGAGAAGAAAAAGAGACAAAAAGGAAACGTAACAATAACAATTTCTTCTTTGGCCTCCTTATCTCGAGAAACAATGGGTAAGCGCCTGGAGGTGGTCGGTGATGTGTGGAGCAGCACCTGGAGTGGCTATAAAGGCCAATTCTAGAGTGACAGGCTCTTCCACAGGTGCTGCAGAAAAATTTGTTTGTCGGGGATGTTACACAGTTGGCTCTCCCCTTGCGCTTCTGTCTTTTTTCCTGCCAACTGCTAAGTCTCTTGGACTCGCCACACTTTAGCCCCGCCTTTATGGCTGCCCGCCAGCACTGGCGAACGCTGGCAACTGATTCCCACGACTTGTGATCAATGTCACAGGACTTCATGTCGCATTTGCAGACGTCTTTGAAGCGGAGACATGGACGGCCGGTGGGTCTGATACCAGTGGCGAGCTCGCTGTACAATGTGTCTTTGGGGATCCTGCCACCTTCCATGCGGCTCACATGGCCAAGACATCTCAAGCGCCGCTGACTCAGTAGTGTGTATAAGCTGGGGATGTTGGCCGCCTCGAGAACTGTGTTGGAGATACGGTCCTGCCATCTGATGCCAAGTATTCTCCAGCGGCAGCGAAGATGGAATGAATTGAGACGTTGCTCTTGGCTGACATACGTTGTCCAGGCCTCGCTGCCATAGAGCAAGGTACTGAGGACACAGGCTTGATACACTCGGATTTTTGTGTTCCGTGTCAGTGCGCCATTTTCCCACACTCTCTTGGCCAGTCTGGACATAGCAGTGGAAGCCTTTCCCATGCGCTTGTTGATTTCTGCCTCGAGAGGCAGGTTACTGGTGATAGTTGAGCCTAGGTAGGTGAACTCTTGAACCACTTCCAGAGCATGGTCGCCGATATTGATGGAGCATTTCTGACGTCCTGACCCATGATGTTTGTTTTCTTGAGGCTGATGGTTAGGCCAAATTTGTTGCAGGCAGCCGCAAACCTGTCGATGAGACTCTGCAGACACTCTTCAGTATGAGATGTTAAAGCAGCATCGTCAGCAAAGAGGAGTTCCCTGATGAGGACTTTCCGTACTTTGGACTTCGCTCTTAGACGGGCAAGGTTCAACAACCTGCCCCCTGTTCTTGTGTGGAGGAAAATTCCTTCTTCAGAGGACTTGAACGCATGTGAAAGCAGCAGGGAGAAGAAAATCCCAAAAAGTGCGGGTGCGAGAACACAGCCCTGTTTCACGCCACTCAGGATAGGAAAGGGGTCTGAAGAGGTGCCGCTATGTTGAATTGTGCCTTTCATATTGTCATGGAATGAGGTGATGATACTTAGTAGCTTCGGTGGACATCCAATCTTTTCTGGTAGTCTGAAGAGACCACGTCTGCTGACGAGGTCAAAAGCTTTGGTGAGATCAATGAAAGCAATGTAGAGGGATATCTGTTGTTCGCGGCATTTCTCCTGTATCTGACGAAGGGAGAACAGCATGTCAACGGTCGTTCTCTCTGCACGAAAGCCACACTGTGCCTCAGGGTAGACACGCTCGGCCAGCTTTTGGAGCCTGTTTAAAGCGACTCGAGCAAAGACTTTCCCCACTATGCTGAGCAGGGAGATTCCACGGTAGTTGTTGCAGTCACCTCTGTTTTTATAGAGGGTGATGATATTGGCATCGCGCATGTCCTGAGGTACTGCTCCCACGTCCCAGCACAGGCAAAGCAGTTCATGTAGTGCTGAGAGTATAGCAAGCTTGACACTCTTGATTATTTCAGGGGTAATGCTGTCCTTCCCAGGGGTTTTTCCGCTGGCTAGAGAATCAATGGCATCACTGAGTTCCGATTTTGTTGGCTGTATGTCCAGCTCATCCATGACTGGTGGAGGCTGGGCTGCATTGAGGGCAGTCTCAGTGACAATATTCTCCCTGGAGTACAGTTCTAGGTAGTGCTCAACCCAGCGGTCCATTTGCTTGCGTTGGTCAGTAATTATGTCCCCTGATTTAGATTTGAGGGGGGCGATCTTCTTGATGGTTGGCCCAAAAGCTCTCTTAATGCCATCATACATTCCTCTGATGTTTCCGGTGTCTGAGGCCAGCTGAATATGACTGCATAGGTGTTGCCAGTAGTCATTTGCGCAGTGCCTAGCTGTTCTTTGTGAAGTGCTTCTGGCTGCTTTAAGTGCTACGGATGTTAACTCGCTGGGGGCTTTCTTGTAGTTCAACAGTGCAATGCGCTTAGCGGCTATGACAGGTTCCAGCTCTTCAATATGAGACTGAAACCAGTCTGCATTCCTCTTCGCACGTTTGCCGTAGGGGGGTCAAAGCTGATTCATAGATGGCGTCTCTGATGTGGGCCCACTTGGTCTCAGCATCCCCTGTGGGAGTGTTTTGAAGGGCTGTTACAAGTGAATTTAGAAATTTTTGTAACAGCTGTGGATGAGAAATTCTGCTCGTGTTGATGCGCGGGAGGCTCTTCTGCTTGGAATGATGCAACGTCTTTGGTCTGAGTCTAACCTTGCTGCACACCAGGGAGTGGTTGGTGTCGCAGTCCGCACTGTGGAAGCTGCGTGTGATTTGAACACTGTTTAAAGAGGCTCGCCTTGTGACGATGAGGTCTAGCTGGTGCCAACGACGCGATCTTGGGTGCCTCCATGAAACCTGGTGACAGGGTTTAGTGTGAAAGAACGAGTTGGTGATGCAGAGGTTATGATAGGTACACAACTCAAGCAGTCTGTCCATTCTCATTCATCCTTCCAACGCCATAGCGCCCAAGGCAGGAAGGCCATGAGTCATGGTCGGCCCCCAACCTGGCATACAAGTCCCCCAGCAGGAACAGGTGTTGGGGATGCTACTAATGATATTATGGAGTTCCTCATAGAACTGGTCTTTAGCTTCAGGTGGGGAGCAGAGTGTTGGAGCATACATGCTGAGTAGGTGTACTGGACCAGAGGTGGTGAGCAGTCGGACAGACAGTATGCGTTCCTAGCCATTTGAGGGAGGCTCTATCATGCTGAGCAAGGAGTTTCTGATGGCGAAACCCACTCCAAGCTGTCTTGGTTCTTCAGGATCCCTGCCCTGCCAGAAGAAGGTGTAGTCTTGCTCTGCTGGAGATCCACTCGCGGGGAGGTGTGTCTCCTGAAGTGCTGCAAGGTCTACATTGAGGCTACTGAGCTCGTTGTTAATGATGGTGGTCTTCCGAGAATCGTTGATTTGTGTAAGGTCTTCCGACAGGCCAGGACACATAGCTCTGACGTTCCAGCTTGCAAAGTGAAGGGCTGGTACCTTCTTTCCTTTTTTCACGTTGTTTGGTGCGGTATTGCAGGCTACTTTTCGGGCAATGACCCTGAGCTCCAAGCACCCATTGAAGCAGGTGGACTGTGGCGGGACAGAAACTTATTGACCGGGGGCTGTCCGGTTTGAGGCAGGCGGTAGCTGTCCAGTGAGGTACGATGACCTCTCCCACCGACAAAGGCAACCCGTGGCGCCCAATCTCTATGCCAATTGAGCTGGACTTATAACCCGTAACTGCTGCCTTCCGTGTTGTTTCAGTCTATGGAGTGACCTCTCCATGGCGCATGCCTGGGCGAATGTATGGAGGTTGAGAGTTGCCCAATCGTCAAGACCCCCCTCTCGGCCTTTCTGGTGGGGTCCAAAGGAGTGCAGAGCACGACGTTTGGCACCGGTATGGCTGCAGGAACTGCCGGAAACATGCCAAAGGAAACATGACCGCCTACGGGGTTCCACTCCGGATTTTCTGTTAGGGTTTACTCCCTTAGCCTTGGTCTTTCCTGAGACGCCCACAAGGCAGTGGGGTTGTTAGGACCCCTACACAGCTGTAGGAGGAAGCTGGTGGGAGGAGCGGGTGCGAGGGGGAGGAGTGGAGGGGGGAGGGGGGTGCGGGTGAGCTGAGAGAGTGGAGCTGGGAAGGGGAAGGGGGGGGGGTGGAAGGGAGGGAAGGGGAAGGGGGGTGCAGGTAATAAGCCATTTCCTCAGTTCCCACCATCGATGCCTGGAAAGCTCATCCGCGTCCTTCGGGAGGTGAGCAACATCCTCGGGCGCCGGTACCAGCATTGCCGACAGTGCGCTGCAGATGCTCTCCGAGCCATCTCCCGCGGGCGCTTTGAGGTTGCGGCCGAGGAGCCGTTCGTGGCTTTTTGCGTGTTTGGGGCACCTTTTCGCAAGGCTTCCCCTCTGTGATAGACTTATTTCCCTCGGGTCCCGCTGCTCCTTCTTCTCTGCAATGGACTTACCGCATGCCGTGGCCGCGGACACTCTGGACGGTGTAGGCAGCACGATCCGTCCAGCTGTACTTTGAGTTTCGTCCGGATTACGTTCAATTTCATTGAGAAAACAAAGAGCAGGTATGGCTGGGGGAGGGCAGTGGGCCCAAGTAACATAAACTAGCTGTTAGCTGTTAGGGCTAAAATGAACTGATTAAAGAGCCAGGGGAGTTTAAACACTTTAAGAGGGTAGATTGGGGGAGAAAACACTAAGAATGGGAGCAGATGGCCATGGATAGAGTTGAACAGCAAGGGAGCTTCCTCGGGAGCTTACAGCCCAGGAGCCATCTTGCCCTTGAAGGGCAAGCAAATTAAATTCAATCAAACAATTAAAATGAAGGAATTACAGCAATCATCACTTCATTAAAAGGGTACTTAAACTGAATGGTCAATACTTTATGGCAAGGTTAGTTCGTATCTACTGTGCAAATACAGCAATCTCCGCCATTCAACTGTGAGGCAGACAGCGGGATGCTGTTTTCACAAAGCCAACAGTGGAGCGTGCAACTCGGATCGCATATTTTGGATATTCATATTTAATCTGCGCATCTGCTCTTTGGCTGAAGTTTCTAACGCATTTGTACTTAAACAGCAGCAAGCGCCATTAACACCCAATTATTTTCATAGCAGAATCTGGGCCGATAATGAACTAACCTTCTAGAGTGGCATATAGTGGGAACAATATTAGACACTGATGCAGTGAGTAGCAATGGTGTTAGGGTGCAATGCTGTTTCTGCCCATGTTGTCATTGCCTGGAGTATGCTCCAGATGGTTGTCTAATGAGGTATGTGAAGAATGTTGCTGATACGTCCATCAGTCAACCAGGAATGTAGATAAAATTCAAACAAATCTCGTTTTGCCAAGAGCTTTGACTCTGGTCAGTACACGCAAATGCTATTGGAAGCTACATATATTAATACACAGGGCCCTGTTCTTTGCAGACAGAAAGAACATGGTACACAATTTGTGCCTGTTTCAGCTAAAAAAAGTAAGTGACAGTCATTTACTGGTTCATTCCACAGGGCAATGCCTTGACCAGAGTCAAGCTATCTGGTTTAAATTTCAAAAAGCTTGGCAGTTAACTGTCAGTCACCATAAACTGGTGCATTCTCCATGGCAACGCTTCTAACAATTAGAGTCTGCTTGCCAACCAATCAGCACTCTCTTCTCATATAGTATAAATTTGTTGTTTCCCTTGCATTGGCATTCTTGTGAATTGTCCTGAAGAGTACAAGATGAAAAGCTTTGACAAAATATCTCTGTTTTCAGCAATACTCAAGTTCTGTACTACCAAATGACTAAATTGAAATTACTTAGCCTGCTTGCTGAGAAGAGTTACATTCACATTTCCAAGCACCAGGTTTAAGTATAGCCTGAAAGAAGAAAAATAATTAAAATGTGCAGGGTTTTCCTGTCATTTGAATATTAGCATTTCCACAGACAACAAAATCAGAACTCATAATTAGTCTTATATCAATTCCATGACTGACTAGACTTATCAATTAAGATTTCAGGAAAAATAAAGTATCTTGTGCTAGTGAGATGCCTTCCGGAAGAAACATCTTTGTAAGCAAATCTGAATCCTCACTATTCATTCTATTTAGCAGCATTTGCAAATTAGAATGAATCTGAAATGCAGGAATTTGGTGAAATTTACATACAGCCAAGGGCATCGGAACCTCTGTTTAATGTCTCATAAGAAAGAGAGCACAATCCCTCCATAGTGCACTGGTGTCAGCCTAAAATGTGTGTTCAAAACTCTGGAGTGGGGCTTGAACCCATGACCTTCTGTCAAGAGTACTACCACTGGCACCCAAGCTCCTTGAATATGTTGTCTCTCAGCTCTCTCTCCCAAAATATGCTGTGCAAATCCCTCCAGTCCAGCTTCCACCCTTCTTACAACACTGAAATAGCTCAAGCCGAGTCACAGCTAATATCATTCACGACTGTGACCAAGGTACATTATTGCTCCGCAATCTTTCTTTGGTATTTGATAGGTTGGTCACGCCATTTTCCACCAATGCATCTGCCTCTGCTGTCCAGCATCATGTGATTGGACTTGTAGGGTTCCATTTATATCATTTAAACACCAGTGCATCTCCATCAATAGATTCTCTTCCCTCCCCTACACTATTATCTTTCCTTTGCCCTCTCCTCTTTCTTATCTGCAACTTGCTCCTTGTTGACATCTACAGGCACAGTATCAGCTTTCACATGTGTGCAGGTAATACCCAGCTCTATTGTATCATTACTTCTCTCAACACCTTGGCTACCTTTGTGCTGTAACTGTTTGTCCAACATTAACTCTGGGATGACCCACAATTTCTTACAATTCAACATCAAGAAAACCAAATAGATCATGCTTGGCCCTTGTCACAACTTCTACTCCCTTGTCACTTCCTCCATCTCCTGCCTGGCCACGATCTCAGGCAAAATCAGATAATTCAGAACCTTGGCACCCTGTTCAATCCAGAGCTAAGTTTTACCCATCACCAAGATGACTTTCTGTGTAACATTGCCCATCTTCAACCCCAGCTGTGCAACACTACCATTTCTTTGTCATCCCCCAAACTTAACTACTCCAACACTCTCCTTACTGGTCTCCCATTCTTCACCTTTCATAAATTTCAGCTTGCCCAAAATGCTTTGCCACATGTATCCTGTTTAGCATTAACACTTATTCATTCATCACACCCATTTTCTGACTTACACTGGCTTTCATTTTCCAACAAGTCCATAAATCCATCGGTGGCCTTGCCCTACCCTATCTCTGCAATCGCTTCCAGCTCTATATATCCCCTCCCAATTACTCTGTTCCTCCGATTCTGGCCTTTTCTGCATCCACTTTCCTTTCGCCCTACCAGTTCTTCAATTCTACTATCTACAGGTCTGTCCCTACATATGTTTGCCTCTCTCCAACTTTAAGTTCTCAAAACCTACTTTTTTAACTAAGATTTTGTTCACCTCTGAATGCTTTCTTCCTTGGCTGGTGGTCCTGTTGCCTTCCATTTATTCATGAAGTATAATGGGAAGTCTCTTTACGTTAAAGGTGCTATATATTTGCCAGTTGTTGTTGAACTATACTACAGTGAGAGTTGCCACTTTCAGGGAGAAAATCTGAAGGAAAGAATGTCTGCACTAGTCCATAATTTCAATTTCAAATTCACTAATCAAAGTTAAATGTGACCTCATTTTTTTGTCAAAAGGAGGCAAACCAGTCCAAAAGTTAAAACACAAGAATTTTATGCTCAAATTGGAAACCAACATTTAAATCCCGGTTAGGCTTCCCTTAGGATTGCAAAATCTTGGCTGGGATAGAACCTGTATAGATGGAAACTACAATGGGTTAGTACAGTGGCGTGTCACTGCTGAAACCTGGGTTTGGATGCAGAGAGACAGATGACATGAAAACGTCCTATTATAGTTTAAGCATCCTATATATGAAATAAGTTTATCTTGGCAGCTCCTAGTGGATGTCAACCACAGTGTAAAAAAAGCATTTAATTTGTCACAAATTGCAAACTTGTTCAGAATATCTACAAGATTGACTGATGTGCAAAAAGAAAATGTCACACTTTGTGCAATACCAGGTGACCTTCTGAGTTTGCAGACATTGGGCAAGATAAAGGGAGTTTTGTTCTGCATTTAACCTGTGCCATGTGTGACCTGGGACTAATTGTTGCGGATACTCTGTCCCATAAAAGAAAATGCTGCATTACCCTTTCACTTGGAGCATAAAATTTCAATCAATAAATGCAGAATGAGTGCAGAAGCCTCCCTCCCTGTGAAAAAGTGTGATCTCCCTTATTAGGGTGACTAAAAGCAGGAAATCTTTGTGGCGAAGTAGCTGCAAGCCCACATCCTCCCAGCCCATATTGCCAATACTGTGCATATTACAAGTTTACGTTTACATAGGACGTCTTTTTTTTTAAAAGGGAAAAAAAACTTACCCATTCTTCTTGGGCAAGAATGCTTCCATCTCAAAGAAAACATTGCGTCGCTCTTTGATATCATTATTAAATTTCTGTATGACTTCAGCTTCTTCTACATTAGCTGAACATTTATACCTGTGTGAAAAATAAATTTTTAAGCTGTCACACATCTTTGCTCTTATCCTGCTAATGGAACAGAGATACTAAATATGTAATGTTTTCTCCAGCCTTTCCTCCACAGTTTAACAGTACCATAAATTTAATTGCTGACTCCAATTTTACTTGCTAACTATGCACTTAACGGTGAGTGTCAAATACTCGTATTTTCCATTAATGATTTCTGAGGCTTCAGGCTATCTATTTACACGCAATATAGGAAAATCTAGACTTGAACATTTATTTTTCTCTTTCCATACTTGGATGTGGGCATCACTGGCAAGACTGGCATTTATTGCCCATCCGTAGCTGCCTTGGAAAAGTGATGATGGGCTATCTTCTTGCATAGCTGCAGCCCATGTGGTGAAGGTCCTCCCACAATGCTCCTTACCAAAGGCGTTCCAGGATTTTGACCCAGCAACAGTGAGGGAAAAGTGATACATGCCCTGGGACTGTTACTGTCGATGCTAGATGCCCAAAAATAGGCACAAAGCTCGAAAGACACAGGTGTACAATGGTAAATTATGCCAAGAACATTACCATTAGATGATAAAAGTCAATTCACTTACAACTTATTAAAATAAACCATTTAACATGAAACAGCAAAATTCCACATCAGAATGTTAAACAATGCCTTAGTCAGAAATGTTACTTTTATTCCACTGGGTAACTCTGTTACTAAATAACCAACACAAAATGTTAATTGTGTGATTATATGCAGGTGAAGGGAGTTAATTGGGGTTTTAGTTGAGCACTTAAAAGCACACACTCACTGGGAATAGGAGAGGGATGTGTGTGTGTATGTGTGTGTGTGTGTACATACGTACACACACACACACACACACACATACATACATGTTTGTAATCCTTTTACTCTGCACAATAAATGTGAAGCTGAGTAAATATAGGCTCCAGCCTTATCCTTCTCAAGAAAGCTTTCTGGAGTTTAACATGGTAGCAGAGAATGGTTGCCTAAAGCTGAAGGTTGGAAAATAGGAATTTTTTTTGAATAGAAAACTAAAGTCTCAAGTGCCATTTTGAAAAAATATGGCAGAAAGCAAGGGCAAATTTTCAAGGTATGATTACCCTCCAGTGTTTTTGGAGTCTGAACCGTACAACCAGTGGAAAAATGAAGTGGATACGTGGACACGGGTTACATCTCTACCAAAAAGGAAACAGGTATGGCCTTGGCTTTGTCATTTCCTATCAGAAGTAAAGTGTTTTCTGAACTGGATGCTCGTCCGTTGGATCTTCTGTTAGAATTCTTGGATGATATTTACAAGAAAAATCACCTATTGAGTGCATATGAGGCATGACAAGACCTTGATAGATTTCAGAAAACAGATGGTTATTCTATGGAGGAATAGATCATGGACTTTAACAGACTATATAAAAGATTAAGAAAACTCAATTTGGAGATCCCTGGTTAAGTGCTAGCTTTTAAATTGCTAGATTGTGCAACGGTGTTGCATATTCGGTTCTCGGGCAAAGGCTCTCTGTTGAACCAAATGTCCGCAGCCTAAAAAAAAAAATTCCTGGGGAAAGTCATTTTGCGCAGTCCTGGTAGAACAAGCCAGACACTCTGCGGTGACGCAAGGAATGGAGCTCTCAATGTTTACAAGATTTAGAAATAATCCCGGCACTAGAAGCAGTCCTAAGTACAATGGAAGAGTTAAAGAAAGGAGGAATGAGGGTGAAAACACCTTTAGCAGGTCTGAATATTACAGTGGAAGACAGCAATCAAAGGCGAATGAATACCAGGAATGCCCAAGGAACAGTTAATAGGTGCTTCAGATGTGACTCAAAGTATCATTCTGCAATGAGCTGCCCTGAGCGGAGGGGCAGAGTCTTCGAAATAACACATGACGCAGAAAATTCTGAGGCAGAAGAGGAACATACTGATGGATCTGAAGGAATTGTACGAGTCACAAGGAGTTTTAGTCCTGTGATGAATGTGTTGGTTGCAGATGCATTTAACTGTGCCGTACTGGATAGTGCTTATACATCGACAGTATGTGGAACTGATTGGTTACAATGTTATCTGGATTCACTCAGTAGTGAGGATCGACGCAAGGCTATGGAGTATAAAAGTACTACCAGATTTAGGTTTGGTGATGACAACACATTGAAGTCACTGAACAGAGTAGTAATCCCATGTAAAATAGCTGGGGTAAGCCACTTGATCAGTACTAATGTAGTCTCCAGTCAGACCTTTACTCTTGAGTAACCCCAATGAAAAAGGCACAGATGAAACTTAATACGGAGCATGATAAGGCAATTGTTTTTGGGAAGCCAGTGAATTTGCGATTTAAGTCAGAGCATTAGAGAAGTGTTGATGGCATCAGGTGTTGCGAATCAGAGATAAAAGGCAAACTGTCTTAAAGTTGCACAGGCACTTTGTTCATCCTTCTTGTCAGAGATTAAAAACCCTACTGAAACATGCAGGGGAGATCGATGGAGAGTATACGAGGATAAGAGATTAGTGAAAAATGAGAGATTTCTAAAAAGTATAGGAGGACACCATCACATCCTATTGTAAGCCTTCCATTGGCACATGACTTTATCGAGGTAGTTGTAATGGATTTAAAGGTATGGGACAAAGACAAGAATATTTTCATTCTACATTTTATAGACCTAGCAACTAGATTTAGTTTGTTTTTATTCATTCATTGGATGTGGACGTCGCTGGCCAGGCCAGTATTTATTGCCCATCCCTAATTGCCCTTGAGAAGGTAGTGGTGAGCTGCCTTCTTGAACCGCTGCAGTCCATTTGGGGTAGGTACACCCACAATGCTGTTAAGAAGGGAGTTCCAGGATTTTGACCCAGCGACAGTGAAGGAACGGCGATATAGTTCCAAGTCAGGATGGTGTGTGACTTGGAGGGGAACTTACAGATGGTGGTGTTCCCATGCATTTGCTGCCCCTGTCCTTCTAGTTGGTTGAGGTCACTGGTTTGTAAGGTGCTGTCGAAGGAGCCTTGGTGCGTTGCTGCAGTGCATCTTGTAGATGGTACATACTGCTGCCAATGTGAGTCAGTAGTGGAGGGAGTGAATGTTTGTAGATGGGGTGCCAATCAAGCGGGCTGCTTTGTCCTGGATAGCGTCGAGCTTCGAGTGTTGTTGGAGCTGCACCCATCCAGGCAAGTGGAGAGTATTCCATCACACTCCCGACTTGTGCCTTGTAGATGGTGGACAGGCTTTGGGGAGTCAGGAGGGGAGTTACTCGCCGCAGGATTCCGAGCCTCTGACCTGCTCTTGTAGCCATATAAATACCGTGGCTACTCCAGTTCAGTTTCTGGTCAATGGTAGCCCCTAGGATGTTGATAGTGGGGGATTCAGCAATGGTAATGCCATTGAATGTCAAGGGGAGATGGTAAGATTCTCTCTTGTTGGAGATGGTCATTGCCTGGCATTTGTGTGGCGCAAATGTTACCTGCCTCTTATTAGCCCAATCCTGGATATTGTCCAAGTCTTGCTGCATTTCTACACAGATTGCTTCAGTATCCGAGGAGTCGTGAATGGTGCTGAACGTTGTGCAATCATCAGCGAACATCCCCACTTCTGACCTTATGATTGAAGGAAGGTCATTGATGAAGCAGCTGAAGATGGTTGGGCCAAGGACACCACCCTGAGGAACTCCTGCAGGTGATGTCCTGGAGCTCAGACGATTGACGTCCAACAACCACAACCATCATCCTTTGCGCTAGGTATGACTCCAGCCAGCGGAGGGTTTTCCCCGATTCCCATTGACCTCAGTTTTGCTCGGGCTCCTTGATGCCATACTCGGTCAAATGCTGCCTTGATGTCAAGGGCAGTCACTCTCACCTCTTGAATTCAGCTCTTTTGTCCATGTTTGAACCAAGGCTGTAATGAGGTCAGGAGCTGAGTGGCCCTGGCGGAACCCAAACTGAGCGTCACTGAGCAGGTTATTGCTAAGCAAGTGCCGTTTGATGTCACTGTTGATGACCCCTTCCATCACTTTACTGATTGAGAGTAGGCTGATGGGGTGATAATTGGCTGGGTTGGACTTGTCCTGCTTTTTGTGTACAGGACATACCTGGGCAATTTTCCACATTGCGGGTAGATGCCAGCGTTGTAGCTGTACTGGAACAGCTTGGCTAGGGGCGCAGCAAGATCCAAAGCACAGGTGTTCATTACTCTTGCTGCAATATTGTCAGGGCCCATAGCCTTTGCAGTATCCAGTGCCTTCAGTCGTTTCTTGAGATCACGCAGAGTGAATTGAATTGGCTGAGGTCTGGCATCTGTGATGCTAGGGACTTCAGGAGGAGGCCGAGATGGATCATCAACTCGGCACTTCTGGCTGAAGATTGTTGCAAATGCTTCAGCCTTATCTTTTGTACCTGGATGTGCTGGGCTCCCCCATGATTGAGGATGGGGATATTTGTGGAGCCACCTCCTCCAGTTAGTTGTTAATTGTCCACCACCATTCACGGCTGGATGTGGCAGGACTGCAGAGCTTAGATCTGATCCGTTGGTTATGGAATCGCTTAGCTCTGTCTATCGCATGCTGCTTATGTAGTTTGGCACGCAGATAGTCCTGTGTTGTAACTTCACCAGGTTGACACCTCATTTTGAGGTATGCCTGGTGCTGCTCCTGGCATGCCCTCCTGCACTCTTCATTGAACCAGGGTTGGTCTCCTGGCTTAATGGTAAAGGTAGAGTGGGGGATATGCTGGGCCATGAGGTTACAGATTGTGGTTGAGTACAATTCTGCTGCTGATGATGGCCCACAGCGCCTCATGGATGCCCAGGTTTGCATTGCTAGATCTGTTCGAAATCTATCCCATTTAGCACGGTGGTAGTGCCACACAACACGAAGGAGGGTATCTTCAATGTGAAGGCGGGACTTCGTCTCCACAAGGTCTGTGCGGTGGTCACTCCTACCAATGCGGTCATGGATAGATGCATCTGCGGCAGGCAGACTGGTGAGGACGAATTCAAGTATGTTTTTCCCTCTTGTTGGTTCCCTCACCACCTGCCGCATACCCAGTCTAGCAGATACGTCCTTTCGGACTCGGCCAGCTCGGTCAGTAGTGGTGCTACCGAGCCACTTTTGGTGATGGACATTGAAGTCCCCCACCCAGAGTGCTTCCTCCAAGTGCTGTTCAACATGGAGGAGTACTGACTCATCAGCTGAGGGAGAGTGGTAGGTGGTAATCAGCAGGAGGTTTCCTTGCACATGTTTGACCTGATGCCATGAGACTTAATGGGGTCCAGAGTCGATGTTGAGGACTCCCAGGGCAACTCCCTCCCTACTGGAAACCACTGTGCCGCCACCTCTGCTGGGTCTGTCCTACCGGTGGGACAGGACATACCCAAGGATAGTGATGGCAGTGTCTGGGACATTGTCTGAAAGGTATGATTCCATGAGTATGACTATGTCAGGCGGTTGCTTGACTAGTCTGTGGGACAGCTCTCCCAACTTTGGCACAAGCCCCCAGATGTTAGTAAGGAGGACTTTCAGGGTCGACAGGGCTGGGTTTGCCATTGTCACTTCTGGCCAATTGGTCGATGCCGGGTGATCCGACCGGTTTCATTCCTTTTTATTGACTTTGTCGTGGTTAGATACAACTGAGTGGCTTGCTAGGCCATTTCAGAGGGCATGTAAGAGTCAACCACATTGCTGTGGGTCTGGAGTCACATGTAGGCCAGACCAGGTAAGGACAGCAGATTTCCTCCCCTAAAGGACATTGGTGAACCTGATGGGTTTTTACAACAATCGACAATGGTTTCATGGCCGTCATTAGACTAGTTTTTTTTTCTAAATTCCAGATTTATTAATGAATTCAAATTCCACCTTCTGCTGTGGTGGAATTGAACCCATGTCCCCAGAGCAATACCCTGGGTCCCTGGGTTACTAGTCCAGTGACAATACCACTACGCCACTGCCTCCCCTTTCTACAATAATAAATAGTAAAGATGAAAGGGTGATTATAGACAAAATTATGGAGAAATGGATAGGGACTGGGCTTGGGGCACCAGCTAAGTTTCTGACTGATAATGGAGGGGAATTTATGATGAGTTCAGGGATGGGTGTGAAAACATGAACATTAGGGTTATGAATACTGCAACTGAAAGTCCTTTCAGCAATGGGCTTTGTGAAAGGAATCACGCAGTGGTTGATGAAATGTTACATAAAATCTTGGCTGACCAGCCAAACTGAAAGTTGACAACTGCCCTTGCATGGGTGGTTCATGCGAAGAATTCACTTCAGATGGTTGGAGGATATAGTCCGTATCAATTGGTGTATAGGTGGAATCCCAAATTGCCTTCTGTACTGTGAGACAGTCCTCCTGCTCTAGAAGGTACTGCAATTAGTTCTATTTTTTTCGACACATCTGAATGCTTTACGTGCAGGGAGACGGGCTTTCATCAAGGCTGAGGTCTCTGAGGAAATTCTCAGAGCTTTGAAGCATCGATTAAGGTAATCTGAGGAGGAATTTAGTTCAGGAGCTTTCGTCTATGATAAAAGAAATGGCCATAGGGAATGGAAGGGCCCTGGTAAGGTAATCGGTTGGGATGGTAAGACAGTAGTTATCAAGCATGGAAATCAAACTGTTAAGGTTCATTCTTCATGATTAATTGGAGTTGATTACAAAATCTCAGAATCTGAACAGCTGATCGAGGGAACAGAGGCACCTTGACCCTCAAATACTCATGCGTTTTGTGATGAAGGTCCTGAGGCACCGGCAGATTAAGAGTTGGAAAGTCCTGTAACTGATCATGATGCTAAGGAAAGAGCTATTGCATCCAAAGACCAATTGCCTTGGAGTAGGTACTCAGGTGACATATATTCCAGTGGGGTCTGCTAAATTAAAGGATGCGAAAGTTGTGGGTGTGCAGAAAAATCTGCAGGCAAGTTTAAGTATTGGTTAAATGTTCAAAATGATGGCCAACTGGCCAGAGTCATGAACTGGTAGAGGGTAAAAAAGCGCAGTGCAAGTTTTGATAGTGGGTCAGGAAGAGACTCTTGCATAAGGAAACGATCACATACTAGAGAAAGAGCCTCCAATAAAGTGTGAGGGAGATCTTCTAGCGCTAGTTCCAAAATACATCAAAGTGCTAATAGAGGCAGCAGAATGAACAGATTACACCATGAAACTAAGGCTAGAGGGCAGTCTTGGAATAGAACTAGAAGCAGAAGTCCTCATGATAGTGAAGTTTTATTGGCTGCCAATATCATCTTCTTCTTCTTTGGCCTCCTTGTCTCGAAAGACAATGGGTAAGCGCCTGGAGGTGGTCAGTGGTTTGTGAAGCAGCGCCTGGAGTGGCTGTAAAGGCCAATTCCAGAGTGACAGACTGTTCCACGGGTGCCGCAGATAAAATTGGTTGTCGGGGCTGTTACACTGTTGGCTCTCTCCTTGCGCTTCTGTCTTTTTTCCTGCCAACTGCTAAGTCTCTTCGAATCGCCATGCTTTAGCCCTGCCTTTATGGTTGCCCGCCAGCTCTGGCGATCACTGGCAACTGACTCCCACGACTTGTGATCAATGTCACAGGACTTCATGTCGCGTTTGCAGGCGTCTTTAAAGCGGGAGCTATGGCCGGCAGGTGGGTCTGATACCAGTGACGTGCTCGCTGTACAATGTGTCCTTGGGGATCCTGCCATCTTCCATGTGGCTCACATGGCCAAGCCATCTCAGGCGCCGCTGGCTTAGTAGGGTGTATATGCTGGGGATGTTGGCCGCCTCGAGGACTTCTGTGTTGGAGATACGGTCCTGCCACCTGATGCCAAGTATTCTCCGGAGGCAGCGAAGATGGAAAAAATTGAGACGTTGCTCTTGGCTGACGTACCTTGTCCAGGCCTCGCTGCCATAGAGCAAGGTACTGAGGACACAGGCCTGATACAGAACACAAAAGTCCAAGTGTATCAGTGCGCCATTTTCCCACACTCTCTTGGCCAGTCTGGACATAGCAGTGGAAGCCTTTCCCATGCGCTTGTTTAATTCTGCATCGAGAGACAGGTTACTGGTGATATTTGAGTCTAGGTAGGTGAACTCTTGAACCACTTCCAGAGTGTGGTCGCCGATATTGATAGATGGGGCATTTCTGACGTCCTGTCCCATGATGTTTGTTTTCTTGAGGCTGATGGTTAGGCCAAATTCATTGCAGGCAGCCGCAAACCTGTCGATGAGTCTCTGCAGACACTCTTCAGTGTGAGATGTTAAAGCAGCATCGTCAGCAAAGAGGAGTTCCCTGATGAGGACTTTCCGTACTTTGGACTTCGCTCTTAGACGGGCAAGGTTGAACAACCTGCCACCTGATCTTGTGTGGAGGAAAATTCCTTCTTCTGGAGGACTTGAATGCATGTGAGAGCAGCAGGGAGAAGAAGATCCCAAACAGTGTAGGTGCGAGAACACAGTCCTGTTTCACGCCACTCAGGATTGGAAAGGTGTCTGATGAGGCGCCGCGATGCTGAATTGTGCCTTTCATATTGTCATGGAATGAGGTGATGATACTTAGTAGCTTTGGTGGGCATCCAATCTTTTCTAGTAGTCTGAAGAGACCACTTCTGCTGACGAGGTCAAAGGCTTTGGTGAGATCAATGAAAGCAACATAGAGTGGCATCTGTTGTTCATGGCATTTCTCCTGTATCTGGCGAAGGGAGAACAGCATGTCAATGGTGGATCTCTCTGCTCGAAAGCCACACTGTGCCTCAGGATAGACATGCTCGGCCAGCTTCTGGAGCTTGTTTAAAGCGACACGAGCAAAGACTTTCCCCACTATGCTGAGCAGGGAGATTCCACGGTAGTTGTTGCAGTCACCGCGGTCACCTTTGTTTTTATAGGAGGGCGATGATATTGGCATCGCGCATGTCCTGTGGTACTGCTCCCTCATCCCAGCACAGGCAAAGCAGTTTGTGCAGAGCTGAAAGTATAGCAAGCTTGGCACTCTTGATTTCAGGGGTAATGCCGTCCTTCCCAGGGGCTTTTCCGCTGGCTAGAGAATCAATGGCATCACTGAGTTCCGATCTTGTTGGTTGTACGTCCAGCTCATCCATGACTGGTAGAGACAGGGTTGCATTGAGGGCGGTCTCAGTGACAACATTTTCCCTGGAGTACAGTTCGAGGTAGTGTTCCACCCAGCAGTCCATTTGCTTGCATTGGTCAGTGATTGTGTCCCCCGATTTAGATTTGAGGGGGGCAATGTTCTTGATGGTTGGCCCGAAAGCTCTTAATGCCATCATACATCCCTCTGATATTTCCTGTTTCAGAGGCCAGCTGAATATGACTGCATAGGTGTTGCCAGTAGTCATTTGCGCAGCGCCTGGCTGTTCTTTGTGCAGTGCTTCTGGCAGCTTTAAGTGCTACGGATGTTAACTCGCTGGGGCTTTCTTGTAGTTCAGCAGTGCAATGCGCTTCGTGACTATGACAGGTTCCAGCTCTTCAATGTGAGATTGAAAGCAGCCTGCATTCCGCTTCACACAATTGCCATAGGTGGTCATTGCTGAGTCATAGATGGCGTCTCTGATGTGGGCCCACTTGGTCCCTGCATCCCCTGTGCGAGTGTTTTGGAGGGCTTTTTCAAGTGAATTTAGAAACTTGCGTAACAGCTGTGGATGAGAAATTCTGCTCGTGTTGATGCGTGGGCGGCCCTTCTGCTTGGAGTGATGCAGCTTCTCGGGTTTGAGGCAAACCTTGCTGCACACCAGGGAGCAGTCGGTGTTGCAGTCTGCACTGTGGAAGGTGCATGTGATTTGAACACTGCCTTGTGACGATGAGGTCCAGCTGGTGCCAACGACGTGATCTTGGGTGCCTCCAAGAAACCTGGTGACAGGGTTTAGTGTGAAAGAATGAGTTGGTGATGATAGGTACACAACTCAAGCAGTCTCTGTCCATTCTCATTCATCCTTCCAATGCCATAGCGCCCAAGGCAGGAAGGCCATGAGTCATGGTCAGCCCCAACCCTGGCATTAAAGTCCCCCAGCAGGAATAGGTGTTCGGTATTGGGGATGCTACTGATGATATTGTGGAGTTCCTCATAGAACTGGTCTTTAGCTTCAGGTGGGGGGCAGAGTGTTGGAGCATACATGCTGAGTAGGTGTACTAGACCAGAAGCGGTGAACAGTCGGATGGACAGTATGCGTTCCGAGCCATTTGAGGGAGGCTCTATCATGCTGAGCAAAGAGTTTCTGATGGCGAAGCCCACTCCGTGCTGTCTTGGTTCTTCAGGATCCCTACCCTGCCAGAAGAAGGTGTAGTCTTGCTCTGCTAGAGATCCGCTCGCAGGGAGGCGTGTCTCCTGAAGTGCTGCAATGTCCACATTGAGTCTACTGAGCTCGTTGTTGATGATGGCGGTCTTCCGAGAATCGTTGATTTGTGTAAAGTCTTCCGACAGGCCAGGACACACAGTTCTGACGTTCCAACTTGCAAAACGAAGGGCTGGTACCTTCTTTCCTTTTTTGGTCGTGCTGTTTGGTGCGGTGTTACAGTCCACTCGTCGGGCAATGACCCTGAGCTCCAAGCACCCATTGAAACAGGTGGACTGTGGCGGGACAGAACCTTACTGACCGGGGGCTGCCCGGTTTGAGGCGGGCGGTAGCTGTCCAGTGAGATGCCATGACCTCTCAAACTGACAAAGGCAACCCGTGGCACCCAATCTCTGCACCAATTCAGCTGGACTTATAACCCGTAACTGCTGCCTTCCGTTTTGATTTGGTTGCTGTGAGGCGACTATGGAGTGACCTCTCCGTGGCGCATGCCTGGGCAGATATATGGAGGTTGTGAGTTGCCCAAGCGTCAAAACCCCCCTCTCGGCCTTCCTGGTGGGGTCCAAAGGAGTGCAGGACACGACGTTTGGCACCAGTATGGCTGCAGGAACTGCCGGAAACATGCCAAAGGTGACATGACCGCCTTCGGGGTTCCGCTCCGGATTTTCTGTTAGGGTTTACTCCCTTAGCCTTGGTCTTTCCCGAGACGCCCACAATGCAGGGGAAGGGGGTGCGAGCAAGGTGAGCTGGGGGGGGCGGGGGGGGGGGGTGGTGGTTAGGGTTTGGGATCAGGATCGGGATCCGGGAGCCGAGCTGGAGTTGTGGGGAAAGTTTATGTGGAAACAGCGCGGAGTCGCTGAGTGAGCGGGAGCTGCTGCCGGGACCATGTGGCCACTCTTCCTCCTGATCGTCGCCGTGGACGGGCTCCCCGAACACAGCCAAATGGCCTTCCAAGCTTGGCCACAACTGGCAAGGTCTTCATCAGCAGTCCTTTCCCGGATTGCCAGCCGTTCACCCTCTCTCTGTGAATTCCTCTCCCAGCCTTACGCGACCACCGTCCTGGACGCCGCCAGCTGCCAATAAACTTGAGTATAAACTAATAACAGAAGCAAAACATAAGGAATTAGAGAGTTGGAGAGAGTTTGGAGTCTATTCTGAGGTACCAATTAGGGGCAGCCAGCCTTGTCACATGGATGGATTTGTACTGAAAAAGTCCTTCCCGTTGGAACTTATAAGGCTGAAGCGAGGTTAGTTGTGAGGGGTTTTGAAGAGCAATTGGAGGATACTGATGTTAGAGTGGACTCTCCCACAGCCGGAAAAAGTAATCTTGAAAATCTTTTTGGCTCTTTTGGCCACATATTCATGGGAATGTAGACATAAAAACTGCATTTCTGCAAGGTGATACTTTTCAGACAGACGTTTATCTGAAACCACCTAAAGAGGCAGCAGATACAGAAGGAAAATTATGGAAACTGAACAATGCGTTTACGGCCTTAATGATGCTTCTAGCGTGTGGTATTTCTCGGATATCTGTTTTGTTGAAAATTGGTTGTGCTCAACTAAAAGCCGATCCTGCAATGTTTTATTGGTATCATAAAGGGAAACTTTCAGGCATCTTCATGATGCATGTTGATTTCTTAAGGGGTGGTACTGCAGATTGAGAAATATGTTATTAATAAGATTAAAGGCAGAATTTAAGATTGGGAGTCAAGCTTGTGGGGCCTTTAAATATATTGGTTTAGATATTAAGCAGAATAAGTTTGAATCAACAATCCTATTTAGAGAGTGTTATTCCCATCCCCGTTAATCGTGTTAGGTCATCACAGAAAGATGGTCTATCTAAAGCAGAGATTGAGTAATTGCGAAGCCTGGTGGATCAATTAAACTGGTTGGGCTCTCAAACTCGGCCTGATGTTAGTTTTGATGTGCTGGAGTTAAGCACAATGACGAAACATCCAAAAGTTGAGAATGTTTTAAGGGCAAATAAAACATTGAAAAAACTAAATCTAGAGCAATGTGGACTAAAGTTCCCATCCTTAGATGATCCAAAGAACATGAAGCTAACAATTTTTAGTGATGCTTCACATGCTAATCTTGCTGATGGGTATTTGGGTGCAACTGGCTTTATAATATTTCTGATGGGTGAAAATGGGAAATGCTGTCCTTTAGCTTAGGAGACTAAAAAAATAAAACGGGTTGTTAAAAGCACGTTAGCTGTGGAAACACTGGGTCTTGTGGAGGCAGTGGACATGGGGTTCTATTCGTCAAATATTTTGGGTGAAATTCTGAACAAGAGACATCCTGAAGATAGGATAACCATTGAATGTTATGTGGATAACTGTTCTTTGTGGGACAATGTACACTCTATAAAAAGTGTGAATGAGAAAAGACTACGTATTGACCTCGCTGGATTGAAACAAATGCTGGAGAGAAAGGAAATCTCCAAACTTAAATGGGCAGATGCAAGTCATCAGCTATCCGATTGTTTCACAAAGAGAAATGCGAGTGCCAAGAAATTGTTGGAGGTGCTGGATGAAGGGCATCTCACAATGTTAAAAACCAACTGTGCCCAATATGGAATAATTAATTGATTTATTTTGAAATATTCTTTGAGCAGGTTAATCTAAGTTGTATTGTAAAAGAAAGAAGGGCTGTTAGTTGTGTTAATATGCAGGTAAAGGAAGTTAATTGGGGTTTTACTTGAGCACTTAAAAGCACACACTCACTGGGACAGGGATTTCTGTGTAGAGCTACATGTTTATAATCCTTTTACTCTGCGCAATGAATGTGAAACTGAGTAAATATAGGCTCCAGCCTTATCCTTCTATAATAAGCTTTCTGGAGTTTAACACAAAACACTGTTTTAAAATGTTATGTCTGATGAAATTGGTCAAATCTTCAAAGGTCTTGCTAAAAGACATAAAAATGTTTGAGAGAAAGATATGTCTGGGTGGGCTTGCACAGACTGGGCAGGGACATGCAATGGACTGGTTCTTGATGGAGCATGGCATTTTGCAGTGTATGCCATTTAGACTTTTCCCCCATTCCCTTCAGCTCAAAACATTTTTGCGTCATAACTTGCTTGAAGTGCAAGCTTATAACTGTGTGGTGAACGCTTTGGGGAATCTGGGGCCTCATAATGAGACCAGAGTATCTCTTTAAACAATGATATTTAATGATTGAGAAAGAAACCAGAACTTCAGAGGCTGGGGATGAGTGGTGGTGAATGAATGAGTGAGTGTCTCAAATCAGGTACAGAAAAAAAGAGGGGAAAGATTGGATTAAGAGAGATAGAGAAAAAGTCAAAAATTTAAGATGTTTTAAATTCAATCGTTTACAATATACAGTAATGAGATTGAACACTTTAAATTGCTTCCTTTCAGGGCCAGAGAGGTTGATTGGCATTGCATTGACAATTTTGTCATTGCTAAAATGGTACTTGTGTTAATTGCCAGACTTAGCATGCTGCAGCTAATTTAATGGGCAATTAATGTGCGAATCCACCAAATTCTTAAAAACAACAGGGAGGCTATGGGTGAAATGCCATTCGTGTGATGCAAATGGTAGAGAGCCATAAACTGACCAAGTTCTGGAGATTTGTAACTCACACCATATCTCTTAATCCCCTGAATTTGCTGGCAGATTTGTACATCAATAATACTGTTATTTTTCCAAGATCAGCCAATGAAAACAATTGGATCTAGTCAAACTGTATTTGTTGCTGCAATGAAGTTTGAATTTTCAGTGGAGAATAATGATTATTACAATTTCCTTTACAAAGCAGTATTGAAATGCAATTGCAAGTACTTGTCATTAATTTACCTTCGCAGATTGTAGGCGAGGTCTTTTATCCTTCTTTTTTGTTTACTTATAGAATTGCTACATATAGTCTGAAGGTTTGTAAGTTCATCGAGCTTTTGTCTATACACTTTGTGTGTTTCCTACAATAGACAAAGATAAAATTAGAGATTCTATAGATTTGTTGTTTCTATACAGAAAGCAAAAGGAAAAAAAACACACAAAAGGAAGAAAATGTAATTGCAAGGCTTTTTTTTTTAAAACAAGAAAAGGGAACAGATTTTAACTGATCGTCTTAAGACGTTCAGTAAAATCTGGTGTATAGGTCACATCTTTATGTTTTTATGATCTCAAGATGCAAGAATAAAAATAAACTGACTGAAATGAACGATGTAAGACACACTAGACTTCCTCCCATTACCAACCCACCCCACCCCCCTCCCCCGCCACCAAAGAGACTTCCTTCCCACTTACACTCCTTTCACTAAAGGTAGTGGTTGACCCGTTCAAGTTTTAAAAAGAACCCCTTATTTAGTTAACCAGTTAGCTTTACTTTGCCACTGTGCTAAATCAAGGCAGCATCCAGTAACTTACAGAACCCTTAACTTTTACAAGTGTTTTGTTGAAACGTCAAGTCGTGCTGTAACTCCATCAAGCCACCATGTGATCATGAAGCATTTATGACAATCACTAGACCAATTTCATATTTAATTTTTTGTTTTAAGTTTTTCCCTATATCTCCGACAGAACAGGGTTTTCTCTGCAGTTTCTTTCCATGTAGCATCATTAAAATAGGCATATAGGCAAAAACACCAGAGTCCCATATAAACCCACTACCTGTCCAGTTAATGCTGGACACTTGTGGCAGCTGCGCTCTGATTTAAACTCCTGGTTAAGGCATATCAAAACTATTATGGATGCAGGTACAGGGAAATGTGTCAGGCATTACAAAAACCCTAGCCCATTACCATCAAAATGTGAAGTCATCAGCTGAATTGTATAAACATTAACTTCATTTTTGGGTGGGGGGACAGGGGAGTGAATTATCATCTTTAGAGGACACGTTTTAAAAGAAGCAACATTTTCCTTTCGTGATTTTCTATTGGACAACAATGCACTACCTAGCCACAGGTGTGGCTATGGCAACACAGCTGTAATCACATGCACTGACTTTGGTAGAAAACACCCTACATACAATACAAATAAATGCACTTCACATGTATGTTTGTTGAATAAATATACATCACCATTCAGTGCAAAACTTCACTGTCTTACAAAAAAAAGTTTGGAATTCTGGCATGAATCAGCCAGCAAATCTTTTCAACTTCCAGGTTTTTTTGACTTCATCAGAGTGCTTACTGAGATGTGCTAGACCCAACTCTGCTTCCCTCCAAGATGCTTGCCCTTTACCTTAAAGTGCCCTGTTTCAGCTGTTAGTTACTTGTTCAGTTTGCTTTCTTCTGCTGGCCTGGCGTGGCTATTCTGATTGTTTCAGCTAACCATGACGACAGGTCTCCTCTCCATAAACTGTTGCTGGTGTTTCCATGGTGCTGAAGTCCTACTTTTACACCCATACTACACATGATTTTAGCAGATAACAAGCAGTAACCAAAAAGTACACAATAAATCAAAATACACTTGCACATTCATCTTTTTATTTTATCATTTTACCAACAAGTGCACAAAAAAGTTGAAGTACACATGCGTAAGCTGTGTGGAGTTGAGTAGAGATCTCATTCCCAATGACAGTGCCTATTACTAATTAAATTTTTAATGAGCCATATCTCGACTCTCAATTAACAACATGTAGCTAGTGGTCAACATATTGGACAACACTGCTTTAGTGAAAACTAAGCGGAGAAATATGAGTGCCAATATACATAGCAAACAATATTTGCTATGAAAATTAAGAATTCTAAAAATAATTATTTAGTGTCCCAGATTATAATCAATGAATAGTTATTAACAGCACAGCAATATTTGTCACAATATTGCACACCCTTTGAAAAGGAATCTATTTCAGATAAATACTACTTTGATGTAGTACATCACAAACAATACAAATTGAGTAACTTAGAATTTCAAAAACTGGCACAACATTCATTGGCATTAAACTGATCTAGTGTAAACACTTCAACTAATCATCTTTATTCTTCCTCTCACTGTACAACACTTAACCCTGTAACAAAGGATAGGATAATCAGTGTGATAACATTTTAGAAAGCTAATTACAGACTAGGTCTTCAAAAAAAATACAGAAATGTACATGCCAGGAAGCCAGTACAATATTTACCTTTCAAAGACAATAGTTCCACATATACTGTAGACCCTACGCTGATATAATTTTCTTTGGAGATGTCATGAAACCTACATTTTTTTTTAGTGAATTTTTATGCATATCAAAAGGGAGTTGGTTACTTTTCACTTTTGTCACTCACTGTCAGCAGTGACCACTCCCTCAGCAGATGTAGCTGGAATGGATACAAATAGGGTATCCTCTACTCTGTCCCAGTAACGTAGCTTTACCATAATACATTATTAGAAAAAAAAAGCTGCTTCTACTTCCATTTCCCTGTCCAGCATTATAATCAAGACTATCAGTTTATTGCCAAATTGTGGGACACTGTGTGTTCCAACCACCAGGCTGCCAAAACCCATTCTTGTAGCTATCTTGTAGCCTAACCATCTTCAGCTGCTTCATCAATGACCTTCCCTCCTTCATAAAGTCAGAAGTGGGGATGTTCGCTGATGATTACACAATGTTCAGAACCATTCGCGATCCCTCATATACTGAAGCAGCCCATGTCTATATACAGCAAGACATGGACAACATCCAGGCTTGGGCTGATAAGTGGCAAGTAATATTCATGCCACACAAGTGCCAGGCAATGACCATCTCAAACAAAAGAGAATCTAACCATTTCCCCTTGATGATCAATAGCATTACCACTGCGGAATTCCCCACTATCAACATCCTGGGGGTTACCATTGACCAGAAACTGAACTGGACCAACCACATAAATGCTGTGGCTACAAGAGCAGGTCAGAGGCTAGGAATTCTGCAGTGAGTACCTCACCTCCTGTCTCCCCAATGCCAGGCCACCACCTACAAGGCACAAGTTAGGTGTGTGATGGAATATTCTCCAATTGCCTGGATTAGTGCAGCTCCAAAAACATTCAAGAAGCTCGACACCATCCAGGACAAAGCAGCCCAATTGACTGGCACCTCACGCACCACCTTCAACACTCACGCACAGTGGTAGCAGTGTGTACCATCGACAAGATGCCCTGCAGCACTCCCCAAGGCTCCTTCGACAGCACCTTCCAAACCCGCGAACTCTACCACCTAGAAGGACAAGGGCAGCAGATGCATTGGAACACCACCACCTCCAAGCCATACATCATCCTGACCTGGAACCACATCGCCGTTCCTTCACTGTCGCTGGGTCAAAATTCTGGAACTCCCTTCCTAATAGCCCTGTTGGTGTATCGACGTCCCAAGGACTGCAGCGGTTCAGGAAAGCATTTCACCACCACCCTCTCAAGGGCAATTAGTTAAGGGCAATAATTGCTGGCATAGCCAGCAAAGCCCAAATCCCACGAACAAATAAAAAAAAATACAAATGCAATGGATACAGTGGCATAGCGGTAAGAGTAATGAACTGGCAAGAGGTCACAACATCAAAATTCACCATAGAACATTGAAAAATTGAATTGTGTAAATCTGGTAATGATTGGGCTGGCCCCAGAATATTTAACCATGAAAGCAGCCAGACGGTGATAAAAACTGAACTGATTCACCATGGTTCTACGGGGAAGGAAATCTGCCACTTCTATCTGGTTAGGCTCACAAGTAACACCAGTCCCCAGTAGATAGTTGCCTCTCAATACCTCAAGCAAGTCATCCAATTGTACATTTGTTTTCTAACCCTTAACCAAGAGGTAAACCTAAGGAAGGGTAATAAATTTTTAGTATTTCCGATTTCCAAGATTAAATAGTAAAAGGAATCTGGGCTAGATACAAACTCAGATCCAATAAAAGTAGTGGTAATCAACATAGCACTAGTCTCTTACCATGGACTTTTTATATTTTATAATTTATTATTTCAGTACTTAACATTTCCCTAATTTTAATATTTTACATATTATACTGAATCATACCTGGGTGTGAAACAAGGCCTTTGTCACATCCCTCTTCATGCTCTAGAATCCACATTTCTTAGCCATGGCAGATAATCAGGCCAACTTTTCATCACTATGGGGAAGATCCAGAGGCCTGCTCTAATCAGGAAATCTTTAGCTATCAGTGTCCTGAAACTCATCCTTGTATTTCATAGTTCAGTGCATTAATGTACCAATACATTACATTACCATGAAACAGACAAAACTATCTTTGAAGGACATTTAAAGCATACACTTAATGGAAGCTTGATCATTCCACCAGCTAATTGGGGCAGATCATAATCTTTTTGAGTGTAAAATATGTCAAATGTGGCATTAAGGAGCCCTTGTAAAATTGAAGTCAATGGGAACCAATGGAAACCTCTTCACTGGCTGGAGTCATACCTAGCACAAAGGAAGATGGTAGTGATTTTTGGAGACCACTAATCTCAGCCGCAGGATATTCCAGCAGAAGTTCCACAGGGCAGTATCCTCAGCCTAACCATCTTCAGCTGCTTCAACAACGTCATTCCCTCCATCATATAGTCAGAGTGGAGACGTTCATTGATGTATACAGGGTTCAACTCCATTCTCCAACTCCTCAGACAACAAAACAGTCTGTGCCCACATGCAACAAGTCAACATTCAGGCTTGGACTGATAAGCAGCAAGTAACATTCACACCAAACAAGTGCCAGGCAATGACCATCTTCAATAGGAGAGAGCCTTACCACCTTCCCTCGACATTTAATGCCATCACCATTGTCAAATCCCCCACCACCAACATTCCTTGACTAGAAACTTAACTGGACTTGCTATATAAATAAATACAGTGGCTACTAGAGCAGGTCAGAGGCTGGGTATTCTGAAGTAACTCACCTCCTAATTTCCCACGATCTACAAGGCACAAGTTAGGATTGTGATAGAATACTCTCCATTTGCCTGGATTAGTGCAGCTCCAACAACACTCAAGAAGCTCAAGTCTTCAGAACAAAGCAGCCCGCTTGATTGGCATCATATTCACTATCTTAAACCTTCACTGACACCACCACTGACACACCTTGTCTGCAGAGTGTATCATCTACAAGATGCACTGCAGTAACTTGCTAATTCAACAGCACTTCCCAAACCCATATCTGCCATCTAGAAGCACAAGGGCAGCAGGTGCATAGGAACACCACCAGCTCAGAGATCACCATCCTGACTGGAAAATATATTGCCATTCTTTCATGGTCACTGGGTCAAAATCCTGGAACTCCCTACCTAACAGCACTGTGGGATCACCAGCACCACATAGCGGTTTAAGAAGGCAGCTCACCTCCATTTTCTCAAGGGCAATAAATGCTGGCCTTGCTTGTGATTCCCACATCCCATAAATTAATTTTTAAAAATGCATTACTTTTACTGCAACTACACTGCTAGTGGCATGCACCCTAAGAACATTGACAACAAATAAGAAAAAAAATACATGGTGACTTTAACAGAGCTGTACTTCAGACTTGCCAGGAATTTGAAAGCTAAATAACACTGCAAGGCAAAGGTGCAGGGAGTTTTAATACTTTTAAGAAATGCACTATGAATGGAAACAGACATTGAACATAAGAATTAATATATTTGACTACACAAGATTTAAACTTAATCCTCCAACAGTAAATTCTATTCTTCACTGCTTGTTTTTCTCATCATTTTTGTAGACAGAATAATTCTATGAGTTAGATTGAAGAAAATCCTACACGCCCCAAATAAGTGAAACTTGGAATATATTAAAATATCTGCCAGAAAAGTCAAAATAAATAATTTATGCTTACTTCCCATTAGAAATTGGCAAGCAGCTGCCATGACATATTTTTTGCTGGGAATGCGAGCGTGCCCGTGTGAGAGAGGGTAGGAGGGCAAAAAGTCAACTGACTCTTCTTTCACTTTGGCATCATATAGGCAAGTCTAATAATAAGTCACATGCATGAAGACTCAATAATTATTTAAACACCTGATGTATTGCAATTTCAACTGCAGTTAATTTGATTTAGTAGTTACCAGGATAGAACACAGCTGTCTTGTAGCCTATCACATTTGCTTTTCTCTTCCTCCTGCTCCATGTCAAAAAAATTCATTGAATGTCTAACATTTAAAAAGTAGATTCCTCACACTTCCCCTGCCCCCATCCAACAGCTATGTCATACTGTGTTCAAGTTGCTTTGCCAAGCTCTGGTCTCCCTTACTTGTTACACACATTTAGAGAACTTGGATCAGGGCAATTCAAAGAGATTTGCTCTTTAGGATACACACATACATACTGCATCACAAAATAGTTTGTTGACATTTGAATGTCCTTATACAGCATTACTGATTAGGATTATAGAAATTAGTGGTGTGTTCGGAGTCCCTGCGTTTTCAGGTTACAGCAGTCCTTTAATACATTTATGAATATTTATGATGCTAAATGGTCCTTGCAAAACATTCAAATACCATATGATGTCAGTCAAGGGTTTTAAATATTGCTGGAATTAAATACATTTTCAGAAACAGAGGACAACTTCAGGCTTTAAGGAGGCATGTTTGGGACTATCAAATGTAGAAAGATAGCAATGAGTCAGATATCCAGAGGTAATTAAAATTTCACCTGCCGTCAGCAATTACAAGGAAGATCCCTTCGTACTAATGGACTTTGGATTATAGCCTGAAAAATATCTCAATTGATAAAAATACTTGAATTATTGAACAGGGGTCAGTCAGATCAAATTTTGCTTCTTTCTACATGATATGGCCATTATCACATGAGCAGATTCTGAAATGTATTTTGGATGTACATGAATAAAAATCTGGAACCACTTTCACATCGTGCTACTCTGTAAAATGCCTCATTTGGAAGCAATGGTGTCCATAGCACATGTACAGTAGTTTTAGTTCAGTTCACTTGATCTGCAACTTTTACAGAACATTCTCAGCAATTAAGTATGATGACATTTACTGGCTCATAACTAATTTAATAAATAGACACAAAATGAAACATTACTTCTGTTCATGCACAGAATGTGAAATTCAATGATGTGCAAACAAATGAAACTGTTTCAATTGAACATCCAATAGCTTATTTTCTAAATTTCTCCTCTCCGGTGGGTGCTGTTGTATAGTTCCACATCTGAACAGTTCTGCTTTATGTGTGAGCCCAGTAAATGAGTCCAACAGGCCAACTGATCATAGCGGGTAGCAAAACTGATTCTCTCCCCACTTGAAGTGCAAACATGCATGCTTTCCCTTGGGGTCAAATGGGCAGTAATTCAGAGTGGGAGCCCTGCCTGATTTTCCTCTTGAAAGTGCAACTGTAGCACTCCAAACTCTGCCCAAGCCTAGAGCAATTAACTTACCAAAGGGCAGGACTTTCTGGTTTCTGTAGCTAAAACTACATCTTCACTACATTTATCCACTAAAACTAGTCTATTGTGCTTTCACAAAACAGCATCTTGCAAGATTATGTGATGTCATGGTACAGCATTGCAATTGTACTGCTAAGGAACTTCAATATTACTCTGTTAAACATGATTCCAACTGCCTTCTGAAGAGCATCACATTAGTCAGGATATTCTAGGGATTGTTTTCAAAACCTAGGTCAATTTTAGGCTCTAATTAATAAGCAAGGAAATTCTGTATCACACCTTAAAAGCTGTACCACAAAAAACATACACAATTTCAGCTAACTTTTAATTAAAAACATGCTTTACAGTTTACATTTATCTTTATTATGGTTATTAAGAACACAGATTTAAAATATGCTCACTGCTTGACACCGTACCCAAATGCTAGGATTCAATATTTCCTCAACATCGCCTGTTAACGGATTATAAACATTTTAATCACAACCCAGACTTTCAAAAGCAGCATTTAGTGTCACTGACGGCGACATATCCTGACAAAATGAAAAGGCCTACCTTTTTACATCTCATTGATGCCCTTAAATGTTAATCTATATGTTCGTGTATATAATGACACTGCATAGAAATGATGTGCTGGTAATGAAATGAATTTGCAGTACAATAACCTCAGCAAAATCAAATAGTACAGGAGATCCAGCACACTGCATCAGCTGATTAGAACAAGCACAGATTTATAACAACATAGTTCAAAAGTGACATTTTTAAAAAATCCAAACGGTTATTTGATCGATAAGAGCCTTCCTGTCTAGACCTTGCTGAAAGCTGCTACCTAAAGTCTTGGGCCTTTTTCCAACACTAAGACAGAGACAAAGGGCCCCCCAACCCCAATTCCAGTGTAACACGAACACCTAGAGCTGCTTCATAAAATTAAACCCAAATTCAAAAGCACCGACGACGAAGTCACCGAGCAAAATTAATTGCCTCTCCCCCGTGGGGCCAGGCGCTACCAGTTACCTGTAGCTGATTGAATTCTTTATCCAACTCTTCCCATTCAGCCTGGCACCGCAGCAGTGACATTGTCCACCCGGCTCCGCACTACATGCGATGCGCCGGGACTGCTGGGAAACCGCCGTGACGTCACCAACCCACTGCAGCAGCTGCTGGGTCCCTCTTCTGCTTTAATTCCAGCCACGCAGAGCAGGGCAGGAGACTGCTGGGTCCCTTTCCTGCAGGCTGGCTGCTTTATTCCAGTCACACAGGGCAGGACGCTGCTGGGTCCCTCTCCTGCAGGCTGGCTGCTTTATTCCAGTCACACAGGGCAGGACGCTGCTGGGTCCCTCTCCTGCAGGCTGGCTGCTTTAATTCCAGCCACGCAGAGCAGGGCAGGAGACTGCTGGGTCCCTCTCCTGCAGGCTGGCTGCTTTATTCCAGTCACGCAGAGCAGGGCAGGAGACTGCTGGGTCCCTCTCCTGCAGGCTGGCTGCTTTATTCCAGCCACACAAGACAGGACAGGGGGTAAATTACTGGCAGCACAACAGGCTGCAGTAATGGCTTGAGTGCAAGTATTTGCTCTTGGTGAAAATTCATTGAAACTTCAACAATTAATGTCCCACAGGTCACAAGACAAGATGAAGTAAGATTTTTATTTTAAAAATCAAACAGTTGTCATTTATAAGGTAGGCACCTTTAAGCTTCCTTTTAAAATCCAGTGGCGCACTTTAACTAAAAACAAGTTGCCTGGTTCCAGGGTACGGGATATCTCGAGAGAGGTGGAGAGTAATCGGAGAAGAGGGAGAGGGGGCTGCATCCATCGTCTTTGTCTCGGTCCACGTTGGAACAAACAACATAGATAGGAACAGGGAGGAGGTCCTGCTGAGGGAGTATCAGGATTTAGGAGCTATATTAAAAAGCAAAGCCTCAAGGTTAGAGTCATAGAGAGATACAGCAACGAAATAGGCCCTTAGGCCCACCGAGTCCACGCCGACCATCAACCACCCATTTATACTAATCCTACATTAATCCCATTTCCCTCTCCCGTCCCCACCTTCCCTCAATTCTCCTACCACCTACCTACACTAGGGCCAATTTACCTATCAACCCGCAAGTCTTTGGCGTGTGGGAGGAAACCGGAGCACCCGGAGGAAACCGGGTCACAGGGAGAACTTGCAAACTCCACACAGGCAGTACCCAGAACCGAACCCGGGTCGCTGGAGCTGTGAGGCTGCGGTGCTAACCACTGCACCACTGTGCTGCCCAAATAATAATCTCTGAATTATTGCCCCAGCCATGTGAAAACTGGCATAAAGATAGACAGATCAGGCAAGATAACCCATAGATAGAGGGCTAGTGTGGGAATGAGGAATTAATTTTTATGGGGTTCTGGTACCAGTACGGGATAGGACAGGCTCCACCTGAACCGAAAGGTGATCAGTGTCACAGTGTAAAGAGTAAATAAAGAGGTCGCAAAGGCTTTAAACTAATAAAGCAGTGTCAGGGATCTACAAGAAATGACACAAGCTTAAATGTAAATGAAAGAGGAACGGAGAATGGGACAGACTAAATTAAGGGAGGACATAAATGTAGGGAAGAAGTAGTTACAGAAGAGTGTAAAAATGGTTAAAAATAAAGTGACAGGGATTGCTATTAAAAATGTGTTAAACTGTACAGCAATGTATGCAGTGTCTATAGTAAAACAAGGAAACAGATATAGTCGGGATTACTGAGACATGTCTACAGAAATTTCAGGACTGGGAATTAAATTTTGCAGGGTATAACATATTTAGAAAGATAGAGTGGGAAAAGAGTGAGGTGAAGTAGTGGTGTTAATTAGAGACAACATAACGGCAGTAGAAAAAATTAACGCAGCCATCAGTAAGACAGAAATAGAAGCTGTGTGGTTAAAGATAAGAGGTAAAAAATGATCAATCACACTAATAGGGGTAATCTGCAGACCACCTAACAATGGAAGGGAGATGCAGGAAGAAATATACAAACAAATTAGGGAAATGAGTAACCAACATAGAACAATCAGCATGTGGAATTTCAACTACCTCAAAATTAATTGGCCAGAAGAGATAGGTAAATGGGATAAAGGGATAGAGATTCTACAATGTGCACAAGACAAGACTCCTTTCCAATCCAGTATGTAAGAATCCCAACAAGAAAGGATTCGCTACTGGACCTAGTGGAGGCAAATGAACCAGAGTAGATTAAGCAAAGTAAAAGTAGGCAATAGTGATCATAAGATGTTATGGTTTAGGATAATAATTGAGAAGGACATAAGCATGACGAAGACCAAGGTAAATGATTGGAGAAAAGCCGACTTTGAAGGGCTGAGAATATAACTTGGGAAAATAAAATGCATAATAATACTGGCAAACAATGATGTAGAATAGGATTGGGAAACATTTAAAAGAGTTTTCAAATGAGTCCATAAAAATACATTTCACTAAAAAAGAACACACTAAACATTAAAGAAATACTATGGATGAATAAAAGCATAAGGGAAAAGTTCAGGAGATCTGTCGGCTTTTTGTCCCATTAGTTTCTCTAGTATGTTTTCTCTACTCATAGAGAGAGTCATAGAGAGATACAGCACAGAAACAGGCTCTTCGGCCTGTTTGTGCCGACCATCAACCACCCATTTATACTAATCCTGCATTAATCCCATATTCCCTACCTATTTTAATTGCTTTAAGTTCCTCACTCTCATTGGCCCATTAGGTCTCCACAATTTTTTTTTTACCTTCTACTGTGAAGACAGATACAAAATATCTGTAACACTTCTGCGCGTTCCTTTATTCCACATTCTAATTTCTTTTGCCTCAGCCTCTAAGGACCAATGTTTCCTTGTGCTACTCTTTTTACATACTTGTATAAGCTCTTGCAATCTCTTTTTATATTTCTTGATAGTTTACTCTCATTCTATATTGTCCCTAATAATCAATTTTTTGGTCGTCCTTTGCTGGTTTCTCAAACTCAAAGAATAGTCTCTTTTAATCTAATAGTATCTTTAACTTCGTTAGTCAGCCATGGACGGATCACTTTTCCTGTGGAGTTTTTACATCTTAATTAAATGTATTTTTGTTGAAAATGTTGAATTATTTCTTTAAATTTTTGCCACTGCTTAATTACCTTCATACCTTTAATATATTTTTCCCAATCAACCTTAACCAACTCACCCCTCATACCCTATGTAATTGGCTTTATTTAAGTTTAAGACTCTAGGTTCAGACTTAAGTATGTCACTCTCAAACCGATTGTGAAACTCTATCATATTATGATCACTCTTCCCCATAGGATCCTTTATGGTGAGATTACAAATGAACCCTGTCTCATTACACAAGTGGAACTGGTTAGTTCTACTAAATAAGTTCTAGAAAACTGTCTCAAATGCATTCCATCTAGAAACCAAAAGTATAATAGTGAATAGTCAACATGGATTTCAAAAGGGAAAGTCTTGCTTGACCATCTTCAATTAATTCTTTGATGAGATAACAGAGAATAGACAAGGGTAATGCAGTAGATGTAAAGGATGTCGAAAAAAACTTTGATAAGGTACCACACAATAGACTAATGAGTAAAGTCACAGCCAGCAGAATCAGGGGACAAGCAGCAGAATGGATAGCTGGCTGGCTCAAAGACAGACAGCAAAGAGTAGGGGTAAAGGATAGCTATTCAAAGTGGCAGAATGTAGGGAGTGGGTTCCCACAAGGATCAGTGCTGGGACCACGGTTGTTCACAATTTATATTAACGATTTAGACTTTGGAATCAAAAACACAATTCCTAAATTTATGGATGACACCAAATTGGGAAGTTTCAGTTAACACTGAGGATGAATGCAACAAATTACAAGAGGACATTAATAAACTTGCAGAATGTGCATATAATTAGCAAATGATTTCAACATAGATAAGTATGACATTGTGCTTAAGAAAACTAAGGAGAACGCATATTACTTAGAAAATAAGAATCTACTTGGGGTAGAGGAGCAAAGGGATCTAGGAGTACAAATATACTAATTACTAACAGTTGCAATGTAGATCAATAAGGCCATACCAAAAGCAAACCAAGCACTAGGGTTTATTTCTAGAGGGACAGAGTTGAAAAGTAGGAAAGTTATGTGAAACTTGTATTGAATTTTGGCGGCGCAGTGGTTAGCACCGCAGCCTCACAGCTCCAGGGACCCGGGTTCAATTCTGGGTACTGCCTGTGCGGAGTTTGCAAGTTCTCCCTTTGACCGCGTGGGTTTTCGCCGGGTGCTCCGGTTTCCTCCCACCGCCAAAGACTTGCAGGTGATAGGTAAATTGGCCATTGTAAATTGCCCCTAGTGTAGGTAGGTGGTAGGGAATATGGGATTACAGTAGGGTTAGTATAAATGGGTGGTTCTTGGTCGGCACAGACTCGGTGGGCTGAAGGGCCTGTTTCAGTGCTGTATCTCTAAATAAATAAATAAACCTTGGTGAGACCACACAGAGTACTGTGTACAGTTCTGGCCATTGTGTTATAAAAAAGATAAAGAGACACTAGGGAGGGTGCAAAAAAGATTTATAAGGATGATTCCAAAACTGTGAGGTTGTATCTATCAGGAAAGGAAGAACAGGATGGGTTTCTTCTCTCTTGAAAAGAGGCTGAGCGGTGACCTAATTAAAGGTCTTTAAAAATTAAGAAATGTTCTGATAGATTAATCACAGTGTGTGTGTGTTTCCATTTGTGAGACCATCATTAGAAGATAATCACCAAGAGATCAAATAGGAAATTCAGAAGAAACTTCTTTATCCAGACAGTGCTGAGAATGTGGAACTCACTAACACGGAGAAGCTGATGCAAATAGTATAGACATATTTAAGGGAAAGCTACATACGCGTTTGAGGGAGAAGGGCATAGAGGGTTATGCTGGTAGAGCTACATGAGGAAGGACGGGAGGAGGCTCGTGTAGAGCATAAACAGTGGCATGAACTTGTTGGGCCGAATGGCCTGTTTCTGTGCTGTACATCCTATGTGATTCAATGCATGTGTGCGCAGAACAGGAATTCAGTTCAACAGAAATTATAACCTGGAAACCTGGCATTGACCTATTGAATCATAGAATCATACAAAGTATATGGCACATAAAGAGGCCACGGCCCATCATGTGTGCGTTGGCCACAAAATGAGCCACCCAGCCTAATCCCACTTTCCAGCATTTGGTCCGTAGCCCTGCAGGTTACGGCACTTGATGTGCATATCCAGACACCTTTTAAATGAGTTGAGGGTTTCTGCCTCTACTACCCTTACAGGCAGTGAGCTCCAAACCTCTACCACCCTCTAAGTGAAAAAACTTTTCCTCATCTCTCCTCTAATCTTTCTACCAATCACTTTAAATTTATGCCCCCTAATCACTGACCTCTCTCCTAAGGTAAATAGGCCCTCCCATCCACTCTATACAGGGACCTCACAATTTTGTACATTTCAATCAAATCTTCCCTCAGCCTCCTCTGGTCCAGGGAGAACCACCCCAGCCTATTCAATCTTTCCTCATAGCTGCAAATTTTCCAGTCCTGGCAATGTCCTCGTAAATCTCCTCTGTACCTTCTCTAGTGCAATTACATCCTTTCTGTAATGAAGTGACCAGAACTGCTCACAGTACTCAAGTTGTGGCCGAACTAATGATTTTTACAGTTCCAGCTTAACCTCTCTGATCTTATATTCTATACCTTGGCTAATAAAGGAAAGAATTCCATATGCTTTCTTAACCACCTTATCGACCTGTCCTGCTACCTTCAGGGATCTGAGGACATTCACTCCAAGGTCCCTCACTTCCTCTACGCCTCTCGCATTAATTACATATTCTTTGCCTTGTTTGACCTCCCCAAATGCATCACCTCACACTTCTCTGACTTGAATTCCATTTGTCACTTTTCTGCCCACCTGACCAGTTCACTGATATCTTCCTGCAGTCTGCAGCTATCCTCCTTGCTGTCAACCACACGGCCAATTTTTGTGTCGTCTGCAAATGTCTTGATCATTTATGTCCAAATTGTTAATATTTACCACAAAAGGCAGGGAACCTAGTACTGAGCCCTGTGGAATGCCACTGGAAATAGCCTTCCAGTCGCAAAAACACCAGTCAACAATTACCCTTGTTTCCTGCCACTGAGCCAATTTTGTATCCAGCATGCTACATTCCCCTGGATCTCATGGGCTTTTATTTTAGTGTTTATTCTCCACATAATTGCTTCCACTTGCTTTGTTCCCCTATGCCATTTCCTTCAACAATCGGTTGAACCTATTCTTAAATATTGACATGGTCTCTGCTTCAATCACTTATGCTGTAACCTCACAACCCCCTGAGCAAAAATATTTCTCCACTTATATTTAATCTTGTATCTAAATGTCTTTTTTCTAAGAAACAATTTGTTTTTATATACTCTGTCACATCCCTTCAGAATTTTAAACACCTATCAACTCACTCAGTCACGTCCTATGTTCAATCTTCTAACTTCAATGTTTATGTTGTGTTACTTGGAAGCATCTTTGTGAATCAGTACTGTACCCTCTCTTTTTTTTTGTATCTAACCCAGTTTTTTTCCCAAGGTGGCCTTTATACCCCAGGCCCCTTTTATATTTCATGTCGAGGGGGCTTTTATTCCTCAGGCCCCCTTTATATACATTTAAAAAAAAATAACTTTATTAAAATCAAATAAACAAAAAAACTCAAATTAAAATGCCATTCTCGGCGTCGATGATGCACTCCAGTCCCTGCGGTGCCCACCGGTCACGGAAGGCCTCAAGCGTACCGGCGGACACCGCATACTCCCACTCCAGGGACACCCGGGCGCGAACGTAACCACGGAAGAGGAGCAGGCAATCGGGGAGGACGGACCCCTGTACCCTCTCTTGCCTCAACATCCTTCCTTTTGTGTGTAAGTACAAAAGGTACTCCAACTATGGTCTTATTAAGGTTCATTATAGATTCACCATTACACCTCAACTTTTACATTCGACACATCTTACTACAGAAATCTGTGTTATATTAACTTTTTTATGGCCTTATCAACTTGTGGTACTGCTTTTAAAATGTTGTGCACCTAAGTCCCCAAACCCCACTGTTCTTTCACTTTTTCCAACTGTCCTAATCAAGTTAGAATTATTACCCTTATTTCTTTTACCAGAGTATACTATCATTGAATTTCATCAACCAATTCTTTAACAATTCCACCATTAGTCAGTAACTCCTCACAGCTTCCTTTGGTTCTCAAAACTATTTCCTATGTCTTCTAATTTAATACTGTCAATTTGGATACCACTCCCTCTAGCCCTATACCCAAATTGTTGATGTACATAGTGAATAGAAGCAGTCGCAGTACAGACCCCTGTGGGACTCTGGGAAATGCAACACTTACACCCAAGTAACTTATGCCACAACAATTAAACTTCTTCCTGCATTGCTACTATCTCTTAATTGAAAGAAGGAAATCTTTTATTTTTATATGCTTATAAAATTCCTATTTCCTTCAGTAATTTATCTGCCTTCATATTCTTAGGTTGCTGAAGGATGGATGAAAATTGCTGAGGCTCTGGCCACAACCTCCTCATCTTCCTTCGAGGTAGAGGTGGTGCTAGAGGACAAAAGGTACATCCCTATTTAAAAAGCGGGAGAGGGATAAACCCAGCAACTACAGGCCAGTCAGCCTAATATCAGTAGTGGGGAACACTTAGAAAACTTAATTTTGCTTTTATTATCTTAGAAAACTTAAGTCAGGACAACATTAATTGGCACTTGGAAAAATATAGGTTAATAAATGAAAACCATCAAGGTTTTGTTAAAGGCATATCGTGTTTGACTAACTTGATCGAGTTTTTTGATGAAGTAAAGGAGAGGATTGATAAGGGTGTGCAGTTGATGTGTATATGGACTTGCATGGGAAAGGTAGAATGGGGAGAGGGAGGGGGCAGTGATGGCATGGGAGGGAGGGTGCAATGATGAAATTTCTTAAGTATACTAATTTGGTCGCTACTGTTTTGCGGGTCTCTGCTAGTATAAACAAAGCATTACAATTTTAAAAGTGGTGCAGGAACAGAGATAGCGGAGGGTGTACATTCACAAGCCTCTGAAGGTGGCACAAGAAGTTGAGAAGGCTGATAAAAAGGCATAAGGGACCCTTGGCTTTATGAACAGAGGCATAAAAGTACAAAAGCAAGGAAGTTACGCTAAAAAACTTTACAAAACACTGGTTAGGCCCCAGCTGAAGTATTGTGGCCAATTCTGGGCACCATACCTTAGGGAGGATATGAAGGCCTTGGAGATGATGCAAAGGAGACTTACTAGAATAGTACCAGAATGAAGGGCTTCACTTACGTGGAGAGACTAAAGAAACTGGGGTTGTTATCCTTAGAGAAGAGCATGTTAAGTGGAGATTTGTTATAGATAGGAGTAAATAGGAACAAACTGTTTCCAGTGGCAGGAGGGTCAGTAATCAAAGGAGAGGGATTTAAGGTAATTGGCTAAAGAACCAGAGGTGACATGCGGAAAAATATTCTTACATAGTGAGTTGTTGTAGTATGGAATGCACTGCCTGAAAGGGTATTGGAAGCAGATTCAATAATAACTTTCAAAAGTGAATTGGATAAATACTTGAGGGGGAATAAACCTACCAGTTTCCCTTTTCACCTTCCCACTATCCTATCGAAATTGCTTGTGATTATCTTTAATATTGATTGCCCTAATTTTATCATATGATTCTCTTTTAAATTTAGTTTTAATCTATTTATCCTTGGAACTTTAATCCTTGATGCATTTTTTTTTGCTTTATATGAATATATTTATTTTGTATGCTATTAATCTCATTTAACGATTTCCCACCGATCCTTCAAACTGTTTGCTAACTTTTCTATCTAGTTAAATTTGGGTCAGATCCCTTCTTACCTTACTGAACTTTGTCTTTTTCTAGTCCAGCATCCTTATTTTTGAGTCTTCATTATGATTATCCTTTTCTACCCTTGCAGTGAACAGAACTATGTTGTAGTCAATATTTTCCAATTATTCTCCTAATCTAATTACTGTTAATTTCTTAACTTTACTTCCCAGCACTAAATAAAGCAATGCATCTTCTTGTGTTGAACTAGAAACCAGGAAGCAATCCTGGATTCATTCTAAACAGTGTTCCCCCTATTCATTACCTTTATTCCAAGTCACCCTCTTGTATATGTCTCCAGACTACCTGAAGATTCCCCCCTCTACCTATCGCCACTGTTTGGTGGCCTGTAATGCATGCCAGGAATTGGACCATTACTCTTTGTACTTCTTAACTCTCTTATTGATTCTATCTTAACACAGCACCCTAGACCATTTTTAAGTTCTAGAACTGTGATAGAATTCTTTACAAGCACTGCCACCCTACCCAGTTGTTTTCCTTCCTGTCTCTCATAAACACGTTATAATCAGGAATGTTAAGTTCCCAGTCCTGTTCAAATCTAAGCCACATCTCCACTATAGTTACTATATCACCCTCCACATTATTAATGCTTCTAACTCTCCAATTTTGTTTTGAGTGTTTTGTGCATTCACTTACATGATATCCAGTTCAGACTCAATGTAATCTTATGAGGGCTGCGGCATTCCCAACGGCGGGACCGGAAGTTGTTGTAACTTCCGCTCCCGCTGCAAATCCCGTTTTCCATGAAATTTTGTATTTAAATTAGCCATGGGGCGACGGGCACGGGAGCACGTGGGATCACGCAACACGGGTGGCCTTTCATTGGTGGAACCCGCCATCACTACCCCAAGCACCATGACCGCCACAGATATAAAACATTCTGTGCTTGCAGCATCAAGGATCAGCAGTCTTCCTTTCAAGTAAGTATCTTCAGACTAACTCATATTGAAGCTTTTACTTCAATCAAAATGTTTTTGCCTCCCTTATTTTGTGAAAGTCACCACCAACTTCATATCTTTTTTTCCCCTACAGCCAAAGTGAAGGACATGGCAGCCAACAGGCAGCAGCCCGCCCCACGGTTCAGTGATGCCTCCCTACAGATTCTTCTCCAGGCTGTCAGGGAAAGGCAGGAGGTCCTCTTCCATGCAGATAGGGTACAAAGACCCTCCCCCCTCACCAAGGCGGCCTGAATGCAGGTCATGGAGGAGGTCTCAAACTGTGGGGTAACTCTTAGAACATGCTGCAGAGCCGCAAGCGAATCAACGACTTGCTCAGATCAGCAAGGGTAAGTGGTCCTGGCGAAGCTGCTCCATTGATTTCTTCCATGGCTCTGTGTCTTTAAGGCAGAGGGTACACAAGGAATGCAGCGGAATGCATGAGCAGCCTTGGTGTCATTTACTAAATGATGAAGATTGGCGTTGTTTATATGATTGGATGTGTCGTGCGAAAGCCAATGCAGAATGAGTGATGTTGATGTATGTATGCAATGGTTGTAATGCATCATGGCCATGTCATTAAATCTGCAGTCTGTTGTAGGATAAACGAAGCCACATCACTGCAAGCGTGCTAAGATGGGAGGAGGAGTCCTTGACATCAGGCTGCTGACCACGGCTGAGAAGCAGGCCTTTGAGATCGCGAGAGAGGAGGGAGGCAGGTTGAGTGGAGATGGCAAGGCTGGAGCCACATGTTGTAAGGATGAAGTGTCATCTCTGCTCTTGCAGCCATATGTGGAATCTGAAGGAAATTGTTTGAACTCATGTGAAGCCCATGCTTAAAGTGCCTGTTTGTGTTTCCACTGCAGGTGCCCGTACTCAAGTCGCAGAATGCCGCATGGCCCAAGATTCCTCCTCTAGGGAGGAAGAAGCCAATGCCCCTCAGGGTGCACTGTCATATGCCTCTTCTTCCACCTCCGCCAGCGCAGATAGGTCCACACAGTGGGGTTTAAGATTAGAAGCTGGGTCACAAACTGATGTGCAGAACACAGACACGTCCAAGCAGCTAAGGGAGCATGTACCAGCTGGGTCCTCTGACAATCGAAGGACTGCTGGAGACCAGGCCCCTGCTCAGCCCCACGCTCATGATGATCCTCTGTTTGTTGCTACGAGAAGTCTGCTGGATGTGCAGAAAAGCCATGTGGAAAATATGTTGGAGATGCCTGAGGTTATGCGTGGCTTTGCACCTGCCATGGAGGTGTCCATGCAAGCCATGACGTCTGCCATGTCCCAGGCATTTGAGAGTATGGCTTCCTCAGTCAAGAGTCTGGCGAGCTCCGTGGTGTCTGGTTGACCACGAGCCATATATGATCTGACTTGCACTCCATTGCTGTTGCCATGGGCTCCATGCAGCAGCATTTAAGCAAGAGGGGAACGAGGAACCTGGACCTCCCTTCAGGTTCTCCTTCCCCTCGGAGACAGGCAAGTGCCATTGTGCACACAAATGGAGGAGGAGCGCGTATGAGCTGCCCCGGTGCTTTGCTCTCAGGACACCATCAGGGTAAGCAATGTCTCGTCCTCCCCCCACCCCCACCCCCTCACTGACTCCCTTACCTCCAGCAGGTGAGCACACGGGGGATACTCAAGCACCATTGCTGCAGACCCCCAATAGGATGGAGCCATTCCTCCAGAAGACGCCTGCCACGGTCATCCACAGTAACGGGGCAGCGCACTGAGCAGACTGCCTTTACCTCAGCTGCTAATGTCAGGGTAGCACCGAGACATAGTGGCAGGAAAAGAAAATTGGAACAGTTTTGAGCACGAAGGTGGCACGGGTGATGTAGAAATGTTCACGATTGCAAAGATGTATTAAAACTTTTTATTTCATGCAAAATTTGATCCACTCTCGGTAATGTTTAGCTTGGTTACAGATGGATACAAAGAAGTATTTTGGAGGCCCATGGCAGGAATACAACGATGCTTGCAAAGCATCTCGGAAATGTCCAATGACCATACTCATTGGAATTTGAGCCCTCACTCTTCAATGATGGCTGTTTTCCTATTGATGATTAATAACTTTTTCCAATACTGTCATGTCTTACTTTTGTTTTCTATGGTATAACTTAACGCTACTTGCAGTAGTGTACAGTCGCATTCATCGTAGCCCATGGATGATTTCAAATGCCAATCATATGAAAGTGTAGCAATGCTTCGTTAAGATTGCAGAGATGAATAAGACCTCATGCAAAAGGGAATTTCTGTGGGGAATTGTTATGCTTCTCCTCACAAAATTCCTTGATGATTTGGCTTATTGTTGGCTGAAATGTGCATACATGAGGTTCTCCCTGATGTCCCTTGCATGTCTCTCATATCGATGGTGGCATCGTTGTCCTCCTCCTCACCCTCTTCAATGTCATCCTCATCTGAGGAGGACTCGTGTTCCTCGCCTGCAGAATGTTGCTGTGTCTAATTGTAAGGTTGTGCAAGGTACAGCAGATAACGATTATTCGTGACACCTTCTGTGGCGCGTACTGGAGCCCCTCCAGACTGGTCAGGGCAACAAAATCGCATTTTCAGCATGCCAATGGTGTGTTCAATAATGGCTCTGGTGGATGCATGAGCGACATTGTACTTCTCTTCAGCAGCACTTTGGGGATGACATACCGGTGTCAACCATGTACAAAGTGGGTAACCCTTGTCACCCAGGATCCAGTCATCCACTTTGGCTGGTTCCTCGAGAACTACTGGCAGCTGGGAGTTCCTCAAAATGTAGGATTCGTGACAGCCCCCGGGGAAACATGCGCGAAATGCATGATTCTTCTCCTGTGGTCGCAAACCAGCTGTACTTTTAAAGAGCGGAAGTCTTTGCAATTTACAAAGACAGCAGGCTGCTCCCAAGGAGCTCTAATGGCCAACTGAGTACAGTTAATCACCCCTAGTTGCAGTCTAGGGAAGCCAGCAATGGTGCCGAGGGCTGCAGACCTTGCTGCCTGACTGTCCTCATCTACAGGTAAGTAGATGAAATCACTGGCACATTGAAAAAGGGCATTGGTCACCTCTTTGATGCACCTGTGGGTCACAGACTGCAAGATGCCACATGTCGCCCATGGATCCCTGGAAGGAGCTGCTGGAGAAGAAATTTGAGTGCAACAGTCAGCTTGAGGGCAAGTGGTTTGGTGTCCCACCGAAGCCAAGTGGTTGCAGGCATGCTACAAGATCCTACAAATTTCTGAGACCATTTCACGTGGCATTCTCAGGTGTCACTGGCATTGCCCCTCTGACATTTGAAGGTGATTTATCCTTGTCATGAGGATGCGATGACGTGCCAGTGCCCGTCTATGATAAGGACGTTCCTGGATGTTATTGTTCAGAACATCGTAACCTTCCTGTTCTGCCTGTTGCTAGCGCTTAGGCATCATGAGTTGAGGGAAAAGAGACTTCTCAGTCTCTCTCTTCATTCTTCTTCCTGTGGTACTAGACAAATTGGGTGTATGAGACCCATGTCGCTGTGGCTTTTCTGAACAATAAATAAGCAGAGCGTGGCGATTCAGCCCTCTGTCGCTAGTGAAATGAAACATGGCGGCAATCAACAGCTCCCTTATAACTGCCTTCAAATTGCAGCCAGGTAGAAGACACACCCACTGTCGTTTGCCTCCTCCCACTCTCCTTGCAATCCTGGAGCGTCCACATGGTTCCCATTATCGTCGGAGAAGATGGTGCACGTGGAATTCAGGGCAAGTCTCCCCACCTCCTCCTGCAACCTTCCAAGCTTGAACCCATCACCCTTGACTCACCCAATGTCACTGTTACTCTTCCCTCCATTGAGCCTCACCCCATCATAGCGCACTGTGTAATCATCACTGTATTCATGCCATCCCTCGCCCTATTCCTAATCCCGTTATGATCGACATGCTGGCTCTTATACTTGAACCTCCTCTCATCGAACTGACCATTGTTGCTGAGTGCCGTTCCCCTCCATATGAAGTTGTCGAATACCCACCCATTAGTCTTGACCTTCTTCCCTACAGAATCCATTTGCCCCCATTGACTATGACCGTTCCCTCTGCTCGCCAGTACCCTCAATTTGCCTTACAGCTCCTCGATGTCGACAGCACTCATTGTTCTCTTTAGGCACTTGCCAAATATCTTCAAACAATACTGATCAATTCACCCACCACCCCCGCAGCTGACAAAATGCATCTTCACCATCAACATCAACCATTCAACAACCTGGATGCTCTGCTCCACCCTGCTCTACTCCTTGATGCACCCAATCAGCCCTATCCTTCCCTCCCCAACTACCCTGCCCTGCTCCTCCATGTAGCTCCCACCCATGCTGTCGCCGCCATTCCTCGAGATGATTCACCCTTGCTGGTGCCGAGCCTGGAGGCAAACATCCGTTCCAATGGTGGCGTGGAGGTAAACATCAATTGCAATGCTGGCCTGGAGGCAAACATCCATTCCAAAGCTGGCGTTAGTCTAGTGGCTGAGAAGAGCACAGTCCTGAGACTCAAATGTACAAATATGACCGCTGCTCACCACGTTGAAACATTCATGAGCTGGGTGGCACAGGAATATCGCTCGCCGTTCACTCAATCTGGCAGGTAGGACTAAATCATAACTGTGCATAGGGTAATGAGTATTCATGTTATTTGAATGAATGCAAAGCTGCAATCCGCCACCACACTGGGCGAATACAGGAAGCTACTGCCAACTTAATTCCTCTAAAATGTGCTGCCGTTGGGAATCTGAAAAAACACCTCCCGCCTAATTACTCTGCATGCCACCAAATCCGCCATAGCGGACTCCATAAAATTCCCCCCAATTACTTTCGAATGTTGATCAGCAATGACTAATGATAAAATCACCATAGGTTAGGCTGGCAACTTATTCATGACTCCCACTGATAAGTCATCTGGTCTCATTTGACTGGTTAGAACACATATCGCATGTAAATTTCATATCTCATCATAGAATAATATTCTCTACACACAAATATGTAATTTGTAGAAATGGTAAAATCTAACATGCACAGATATTGTTGTAAACAGTTTTTCCCTCTCCCCTTTGGAACTGCAACTTAAGTTTTTTTTGTGGGAGGGAAATTACCTGTGGATGACGATTTCAAATTAAGCTTCGAGTGCTCAGAGCCGCCAAGGTCAAGAAATAATTTTCGATGAGGTAATAATGGGGAAAGGTTGCGTAAACTGCAACAGAGACCCCTCGTTCACAGAAAAAGCGTACAGCTACTGGGTGATAAGATCACTGTTCATAAACTTTGGGTGATGCCTTGTGAAATTGTTCAACTCTCCACAGCTTTAAATGTATCATTTTGGATTTTTTATTTTAAAAAAAAGATTAGTTTTGGGATACTTACGCGTTTAAGAATAAATATAGTAAATGCCAAGTAATTCACATTACATGAGGTAGAGATCTACCTCCCAGGCCTGAAAGTTGGAAACCTCTAGCTAACTTTCATGTTACTTCCTACAGGCGGGGTGATATGACAAGAGATGACGCATTCCATCAAACAATTTCCTTTTTAAAATCATTATTCTTTTTACAAAAGAACTTTGGTCTGACAATGTTTTCTTTTTTCGTTTTTCTTTTTTAGTTTGAAAAATAAAAAGACACATCACGAATCATAAGGCCCCGACCACAAGGCCCCTCTCAGTTGCTATAGCAACTGGCCATACACTGTAGTACAAGAGCGCCGGGATTGTTATTAAACGTGCTGTTGCACTGATATCTAAACTTGCCTCGGTGCTGAAATGCATTGCTGCTGATTTTCGGTAGGCCTTTCTGATACCTGCTTCCGAAGTTTCGTGAGTGAAAGCAAGTCCATCTTGAATAAACTCACCTGTGAAGCACATTGGAAAAGAATCAGCCTCGGCCTTCCTCCCATTTCTTTACTGCTGACTCTGTCAGGAGTGTGCAACCTGCATCCTGTATAATAAGTAAAGCTTTCCAAACCCCTTCGTTATTAAAATGCCATTTTTGAGGCCTCGGAAGCCGAAAGAAAATCGGTGGAATGAGTGGGATCGAAATGCGCAGAAAAACGGCTTAAAAAACACCGTCCACTCAGTAAGCGGGGACGAATATACAGGAGAGTGGCGGGACAATAAAAAACATGGTAAGAGCAAAGCCGTCCTTTTTTCTCTCCCTCATACACAATGCATTGTATTGCAAAATAGAATTAAAAGAAATAAAGTGAGAAGCATTCGTGGTGATAAGCGTTAAAACGGGAACTGCTTGTACTTTATGTACGGTACTGCTAACTGAAAACGGACCAAGCCAGGAGGAAGAGTTCGGGAGAGGAAACCGAAACGAAGAATGAAGAGATAGATTTTGAAGAATTTGAAAGGCAGAGGGGCTTATGGAAGCAGTTCCAAACCGTGAGGCTGGGATAGTTTTTGAAGATAAAAGTTAAATACAGCGGATGCTGGAAATCTGAAATAAAAACAGAAAATTCTGGAAATAGTCAGCAAGTCTGGCAGCACCTGTGGAGAGAGAAAAACAGATTTAATAGGCAGGATTTTCCCTGCGGGCTGCACCATGTGGGAAACGGTTGGGTTGTGGGGTGCAGGGGGTGGAATGGGCTTACCTGGGCTTGGGGTGACTTGCAAAAGGGCAGGGACAACCACCCCCTGAGGTCTCAAATGACCCTGCTACCTGAAGCCTGAAGTGGCACTTAATGAACCTCATCGGCTACCCACTACCCCCTCTCCCAATCACGCCTCTGTGAAAATGGCCTTGGGCTGCGATGGAGCCAGGGAACCGGCACGCAGGCTGGGGGTGCTGCCCACCCGCCTCCACTCCGGATCCTAGCAGGAGCTAAAAATCAAGCCCAGCGTTTCATGTCTGTGACCTTTGATCAGAACTGTTGATACTTGTGTTCAAATCTCTTCATGATTATCCCCTTCCCTGTCTCTGTCGCCTCCTGCAGCCCTACAATCCTCCGAGAACTCTACAATGCTACAATTCTGACCTTTTGTGCATCCCTGACTTTTTTTGCCCCACCACTGACGAACCTCCAGCAGTCTAGGCCGTAAGCTTTGGAAATTTCTTTCCTAATTCTCTCCATCTCTTTCTCCTTAAAACCAAGCTTTTAGTCACCTAATCTTTCCTTCTTTGGCTTGGTGTCAATTTTTGTCAGAATACGCTCCTGTGATGCACCTTGGGATGTTTTACTATGTGAAAAGCGCAATATAATTCCAAGTTGTTGCATGAAAGAGTGTTGAGGAGGTAAAGGAGTCAATGGCGAGGGCCGCTCAGCTCCTGACCTCATTACAGTCTTGGTCCAAACAGACAAAAGAGCTGAACTCCAGAAGTGAGGTGAGAGTGACTGCCCTTGACATCAAGGCAGCATTTGACTGAATATGTAATCAAGGAATCCTAGCAAAACTGGAGCCAATGGGAATCGGGGGAAAACTCTCCACTGGCAGGAGTCATACCTAGCACAAAGGAAGATGGTTGTGGTTGTTGGAGGTCAATCATCTCAGTCCCAGGACATCACTGCAGGTGTTCCTCAGGGTCAAATCCTAGGTCCAATCATCTTCAGCTGCTTCATCAAAGACCTTGCCTCCATCATAAGTTCAGAAGTGGGGATGTTCGCTGATGATTACACAATGTTCAGCACCATTCGCGACTCCTCAGATACGGAAGCAGCCATATGCAGCAAGACCTGGACAACATCCAGGCTTGAGCTGATAAGTGGCAAGTAATATTCGTGCCAAACAATGACCATCACAAACAAGAGAGAGCCTAACCATCTCCCCTTGATGTTCAATGGCATTACCATCGCTGAATTCACCACTATCAATATCCTGGGAGTCACCATTGACCAGAAACTGAACTGGACAAGCCACATAAACGCTGTGGCTACAAGAGTAGTTTAGAGACTGGTAATTCTGTGGCGCGTAACTCACCTCCTGTCTCCCCAATGCCTGTCCAGCATCTACAAGGTACTTGTCAGGAAAGTGATGGAATACTCTCCACTTGCCTGGGTGAGCGCAGCTCCAACAACACTCAAGAAGCTCGACACCATCCAGGACAAAGCGGCCCGCTTGATTGGCACCCCATTCACCACCAATATTCATTCCCTCCACACCGACACAGTGGCAGCAGTGTATTCCATATACAAGATGCACTGCAGCAACTCACCAAAGTTCCTTCGACAGCATCTTCCAAACTTGTGACCTCTATCACCTAGCAGAATGAGGGCAGCAGATGCAAGGGAACACCATCACCTGCAAGTTCCCCTCCAAGCCGCACACCATCCTGTCTTGGAACTGTATCACCATTCCTTCACTGTCACTGAGTCAAAGTCCTGGAACTCCCTTCCTAACAGCAGTGCTGGTGTACCTACACCCCAAGGACTGCAACGGTTCAAGAAGACACCTTCTCAAGGGTTATTAGGGATGGGCAATAAATGCTGGCCTAGCCAGCAATGCCCACATGCCCTGAAAAAATACTTTTTTTTAAAAGCCATATATGGGCATGGACTGAAAATGATTGACTTGATCTTCTGTTAAGCTGGAGAAAGTTGCAACTTTATTACAAATTTCAGGTCTCTCACGGGTTCACTATTAATGGTCAGTCCCCGTCACATCGCTTACAATGAGAAGTTCACCTGTAAGACTCAATATCTAGTCCTATGATAGCCTGAACCCAAGGGCACAACAATGGGACTCCATTGCTTTTCTCCAAACTCGTGAATGGCAGATTAATTAACGCTGTAGTTGGACATGTCCAGATACGAATCACTAAACAGCTTTATTTGTGTTTGGAAACATTTTCTGCATCAGAATGTTGACAGTCCAGTGAGGAAGGAGGCATTGCTGGATCTGGTTCTGGGGAATGAGGTGGGTCAAGTGTATCAAGTGACAGGGCAACATTTAGGGGACAGTGCCCATAACATAAGATTTAGGTTAGCTATGGAAAAGGACAAGGAGCAATTCTTAGTAAAGATAATTAATTGGGGGAGCGCCAACATCAATGGAGTGAGAACGGATCTGGCCCAAGTAAATTGGAATCAAAGATTGGAAGGCGAAACTGTAACTGACCAAAGTTCCTTCGACAGCATCTTCCAAACCTGTGACCTCTATCACCTAGAAGAATGAGGGCAGCAGATGCAAGGGAACACCACCACCTGCAAGTTCCCCTCCAAGCCGCACACCAACCTAATTTTGGATGGGCTGCTTTTTAAAGAAGAGATAGCTCGGGTACAGTCAAGGTACATTCCCATAATGGGGAAAGGTAGGGCAAACAGATTCAGACCTCCCTGGATGACGAAAGAGATAGAGAGTAAGATGAAGCAGAAAAAGGCTGCATATAACAGATGTCAAGTGGATAATACAATTGAGGATAAGGCTGAATATGGAAGAAGGTTCCGAAGAAGGGTCACTGACCCGAAACGTTAACTCTGCTTCTCTTTTCACAGATGCTGCCAGACCTGCTGAGTGGTTCCAGCATTTCTTGTTTTTATTTTAGATTTCCAGCATCCGCAGTATTTTGCTTTTATTTTAGTGAATATGGAAGGTTCAGAGGGGAAGTTAAAAAACAAATAAGAGAAGCAAAGAGAGAGTATGAGAAGAGACGCGCAGCTAACATAAAAGGGAATCTAAATGTCTTGTATAGTGTTACGACCGGGGCGGGAGGAGTGCACTGTCTTTCTCCAGTTCCACTTCTCCACGGGTCACAACATATCTTTAAATGTTTATCCAGTTACCGATACAGCCAATTGTACACTCTATTTTTATTTCAGAATAAAATACACCAACTAGGTTTCTTTAATAAACAACAATTTATTAATTTATTATAAAACAAGACTAGTTCAGTAAAGATGCAAAGCATTAATACACATTAAAATATGAAAGTTCCTTTTTAAAATTAGCCACACACATACTGGTTAAAGAAAAATTAAAGAAGTTTTCTCTGCAGGATCTTTTTACAAAAAAAGACAAAAATAACTTTGGCCAAATACAAGTTAATTCTTGAAGGAAAAGGAAAACAAGGAATTATAAAAGTTGTCCCTTTATTGTGGCATCACAAAATACGCGTAGACGGCTGTCACTGTGATCTTTCTGGAGCAATTCTTTACAGGCGGCGTCGAGAATTGATGTGGCAGGCTTTCCAAGAGAAACGCAGTATCGGGGTTTCAGTTATCACAAACTGAATTCTCAGGGTTTCTCAGAGAGGTGGAGAAAAGATGAGTTGGGTGTTTCTCTCTTAACAGGCTGACCACAACTGACTCAAAACAGTATTCAAAATTAAACCAACTGTTGACCACCATAAATCTTGACATGTCACTTCTCAGTAAACAACTCCCATAGTCAGAAGGCACTTGCTGTTTACATGGCTGAAGACATGTGACATTCAATAAATGTTTTTAAACAAAAAGCTCAAGTCCTTCCAATGACTGTTTTTTTTTAAAAAGTCCAGCATCTATGGAATCACATCAGTCCCAAATGAATCCATCTCCACAATCTTCAACCACAAGTTCTCAAAAAAAGTTTAAAAATAGAAGCACTTTCATGACAATAGGCACATAAATAGTAAAAGGGCAGTAAAAAGACGAGTGGGCTGATTAGGGACCTATAAGGGGATTTATGCATGGAGGCAGAGGGCATCACACGTGTATCTAAGGAGGATTGGAAGATTATGGCCAGTGTCTTTGCAATTTCTATCCTTACTTCCCTCAGTAGCCTTGGATGCACCTCATCCAGTCCTGGTGACGTATAAACTTTAAGTAAAGCCAGGCTATCTAATGCATCCTTTTCATCATGACTTGGGCAGCATCTTCTTCCTTGGCACAGTGGGATAGATTTTTGTCTTCGATCAACAAAATAAAAATCTGGGGTTTCTGTAAAGGGTGGATGATCTGCCTTGCTAAGCTATTATTCAGGCTATGAAGATGATAATCTATCACAGTGGGTCTGGATGGACTAACGTCTGATCTGGAAGGCAACATTCCACAGACTGGCCTGTCTGGCTTGGGTTGTATATGCAACTCACTCCCTCTTCCCTGAACTTTCAACATTGAAGCAGGAGGAGGCCATTTTAGCCTCTTGAGCTTGTTCTGCTGCCATTCAGTGAGATCATGGCTGATCTGTAACCTGACTCCAAGTACCATATACCTTTGTGAACTAAGTTAAAAGTAACACATAATATAAATGATATCCAGATGTTACTCAGTAAAATTGTTGAACATCCCAAAAGTGACACTCATCCAAAACTTATTTCGGATAAGCCATCTAGTATCATAGAGGCAGTCAAGGGATCAAGAGAATTGGTGGAGCGATTGAGATGGGTATTGCCAGTGACCTTGTGAATGATGATCCTATGCCCATGGTTGCTGCTAAGGAGCAGCATGTAGGTAAAGTTGATGAGAGGGTTAGGGTTGAGGTTGGGGGGTGGGATGTCGACAGGCAAAAGTGCAGGGGAGGGAAGAGAAGTCATTGCTTGCGATACACTGACTATATTTGAATAGATGAGAATGGAGCAGTCCCATGGAACTGGGTGCCAAGACAGTCATTTGAGAAGGATAACAAAATATGGCTTCACTATCCTCGCCTAACTGTGCACTGTGACTGCAGTACATACTATCTACAGCATGCAGTGTAACAATTTACTAAGCTTACTTCCATAACCCCTCCCATCCCTATGAAATTTTACTATTGAGAAGGACAAGAGCAGAACTGTAATGCAAAGACCACTACCTCCAGCTTCCCCTCCATGTTGTACACAATCCTGACCTGGACACATTATCATTGTTGGATCAAACTCCGACCACCATTATGGGAGCACTGTTGTCACAAGGACTGCAGTGGTTCAGCCAACTTGGGATGGGCACATTTTTACCAATGCTCTTCAGTCACAATCTGAATTTTTAGAAAACTGTATTGAGTGCTGCAGAGTGTTACGACCGAGGTGGGAGGAGTGCACTGTTTATTCTAGTCCCAGTTCTCCAGAAGTCACAACATATACTTAAAATTTTCCCAATTACTGATACAGTCAATCATATACTCTATTTTTTCCAGAATAGAACACACTAACCAGCTTTCTTTAATGAACAACAAAATTATCAGTTTATGATAAAAAGTCTTAACTAGTAATGAAGTAAAGCATAAACACACAAATTGAAATTTTAAAGTCCCCTTTTTACCTTAGCCCCACACACACACACACATGCGCGCGCACATACACACACAGCCACACACATACATGCATACACCGGTTAACCGGAAAAATAAAAGGGATCTTTTAAATTCAGAGCTCTGTTGCAGACAAAAAAAAACACTTGGGCTGAATACTTGCTGTTTCCTGAAAAAAACAGATGATGAGATATATGGTGTTCCACAACTGGCATACAGTCTAACTTCCAAGTACATGTAGATGGGTCACTGAGATCTTTTAGAACAGTTCTTTTCAGGCAGTGTTGAGAAGTAATGTAGCAGGCTTTTCTTCAAAGACAGGACACGAGATGAATTGACACAGTGGGCTTCTCAGGGCGTTTTAGAGAGTCACTGGAAAATGAGCTGGGTTGTGGTCTTCTCTCCTTCCTTGACACGTCAGCAGACTTGACTTTATCTCCTTCCGGAAGGCAAAACACACTGACACCACAACCAAAAGCTTGTGAGTTTGCTGCCCTCTCAAGTGCACGCTGCTGCCCCCGGGCTTGTCCTATCAAGGGGCGCCTGTCACTTCTCTGCCTACAACTTCCCCTGTTACCAGGGTTTCCATTCTATTTTTAACTTGAGTCATGTGACAACCAGTAAACATTGTTGCCAAACCAATTCTTTCAGTATCCCCTTGATTACTCTATTAGGAAAAAAAACTGGTCCAACATTTTCTTAGAAATTGTTTTAATCTGTAAGAATCATTGACATGAAGCCTGAAAATGTAGAAGCAGTTACAACTATCCCACTGATTTACTTCAGTATTTAGAAACCAAGCTCATGGTCTACCATGCAGTCATGATCCCTACCATACAACACGGGGCTGAAACATGGACAACGTACAGGAAGCACCTCAAAGAACTGGAAGATCCTACATATCAAGTGGGAAGACAGCTGCACCAACATCAGTGTCCTCTCACAAGCAGGCACCACAAGCATTGAGGCTATAATTACCTGCCATCAGCTTCATTGGGTCGGTCATATAGTTTGGATACCAGGTAGAAGGCTCCAAAAGCAGGTTGTCTTCTTCCAGCTCAGTCAGGGCAGACACTAGAGGAGGACAGAAGAAGCGCTTCAAGGATTTGCTGAAATGCAAGATGAAGAAATGCAACGTTGACAGCAACTCCTGGGAGACCATCACCCTGGTGTTATGACCGACCGCTCCAGTCAAAGCCCCCAATCAAAATATACGATTCTGATTGTGGTGGGAGAAACGCACTGATAATTCAATCCCGTCGCTCCACAGATCGCCTAACATATAATTTAAACTTTCCAAATTAAAGAAAGACCCAGCCAAATTGTACCATCTATTAACCCCCGAATGAGGCTAACCAAACCAGGTGTCTTTAAAATCAACAAATTAACTTTTTAATTAGAAGAACTAAATTCTTAAACACTATGAAGATATAAACAACATTTAAAATAGAAAAAAATAGAGTCCTTGCAAATTTACAGTCCAATGTTGCTTGAAGTCCTCACAGAATGTTGTTTGAAGTCCTCACAGTCATCTGTGAATTTCTGCGAATCCAGCGAATTTCGACAATTAATGACTTGCAAACACTTTCAATAGAATCAAGCTGACTTTAGAGTTTTTGAGGGCTAAAAGATTGTCACAGTCTAACTTCCCTTCCTTCAGTTTAAATTACCAGAGATCTCTGTTTTGGCTTGACTTTTTTTAGAATTTGAGAGATAATAATTAAACAGACTCCAATCCTCTTCCTTCAGTTTGAATGGTTGAGAGCTCTTTTTCCAGGTGCTGTCACCACAGCTGTCTGTGTCCAAGTGCTCTGTGCCTGTGTTCTGTTATAACAAACTGTCTTCAACTAAAAAGCCAGTTCAAAATTGAATTGTAACAAATGTATTGCTTAATACTCACTCCCAGTGGCTGTATCTATGGTAACGAGAATGCACCCTTTGAATCGCAGTCTCCGAATGGCTGTTTCTAAGGCAATGAAAATGCACCTTCCTATAACTCCTGAGGCTTGCTGGTTCTTAAAGCAATACTGATCATTTGCAAACCTTAAAGGCAAACCGCATATTCCCAGAAAAAAAAACTGCAGGACCATGACACTGGACCAAACCAGATGGAGGCAGTCTGTGGGAAGGATCCCAGCATTTTGAGACCCAATGATAACAAAATGAAGAGGAACGAGAGCGGCGAATAATACATGACCAGACATCCCACATAACAACAAATGCCCTAGTGCCATAAAGTCTGTAGATCCTGAATTGGCCTCATTAGCCATCTTCGGACTTACAGAAAACAATCATCCTCACCTGCGAGGGATAGCCAATAATAATATAGCCAATATATGTAGTTATGATTAACTTGATTTGCCTGTTTGGCGCTGGCATAGGCTAGAGCAGCATCTGAACAACAAAACCATGCTCCAGATCCAGAATAATTCACAATCAATGGAGCAGTAGATTTGCTTTTTTTTCTGTTTCTATTTTTCAGTTGCCTTAGGCACTTTTGCGTTCTTTCAGTTTTACTTTTAATATATTTACTATTACCATTGTTATTTTTTTAGCTGAGGCTCTGAAGAATCATTGGGTCAATTGGTGTTTCTACAGTGGAACTAAGGGTGATATGGAGTTTCAATGGTCTGTGGAACCTCCTAAAAATAATAGTTTGGAAAAGGATCGCAGTAAGGCAGAGTTCTGAATCCTCTACACATTGCTCTCACACCCAATATTGATTGTTTAAAATCTTGTTTATACAGTATTGGCTTAAGCTGCAAGTTACGAGGCCCAATTCTATTTCTTGATTAATGACTTTGTATCTGTTTTCTGATGCATTGTGTAGGTCTTTCGATGTCACTCTAGAGCTGTAAATCAGAAAAATGCACTATCTAGAATCTTGTATGTTTTGGATGCCTTGAGATCGTTTACATTTATCCCGTTTGGGAAACTGTATCAATGAAACATGTAGAATCTCTTAAATAAACAGTTTTTACATAATGATCCATATACATGATTCATTTCATATTGAAAAATTGGATTTTTGTGTAAAGGTAAAGCTCATACTACTATGGGGAGGCTGTGGTATTGTGGTGCTGTCACTGGGCTAGTAATTTAGAGCTCAGGGCTAATGCTCTGGGGACATGAATTCAAATCCCACTATGGCAGATGGTGAAATTTGAATTCAATTAAATCTGAAATTAAAAACTACTCTAATGGTGACCATGAAACCAGTCAATTGTTGTAAAAACCCATCTGGTTCACTAATGTCCTTCAGGGAAGGAAATCTGCTGTCCTTACCTGGTCTGGCCTACATGTGATTGCACACCCACAGCAATGTGGTTGACTCTTAAATTCCCTCTGAAATTGCCTAGCAAGCCATTCAGTTCAAGGGCAATAAATGCTGGCCTAGCCAGTGGTGCCCAAATCCCACAAAAAAAACAAATTTAAAAATTGCACAGTTAGCATAATGTGTACTTTTTGCCCCACAGAGTACAAATGCAAGTATAAATTTGGTTATTCAGCACTGAAGCCAGGAATTGAAATCCTTATTATGTGAATTACTTTGAAAAGACTGGAAGAACCGACAACTTAAACTTTGGGATATCATAGAAATTTACTGCATGAAAGGAGGCCATTCGGCCCTTCGTGCCCAAGTAGTTGTCCAGCCTAATCCTACTTTTCAGCTCTTGGTCTGTAGCCTTGTAGGTTACATCTCAAGTGCATACCCAGGTACTTTTTAAATGTTATGAAGGTTTCTGCTCTACCATCCTTTCAGGCAGTGAGTTCCAGATCCCCGCCATTCCCTGGATGGAAATATTTCCCCTTGAATCCCCTCTAAACCTTCTACCTCTTACCCTAAATCTATGCCCCTGGTTATGGACCCCTCAATCAAGGGAAATAGGGCACTCCTGTCCATTCTGTCCAGACCCCTCATAATTTTATGCACCAATTAGGTCCCCATTCAGCCTCCTCTGTTTTAAAGAAAACAACTCTAGCCTCTCCAATCTTTCTTCCTAATTAAAATTCTCCAGTCCAGGTAACATCTTTGTAAATCTCTTCTGTACCCTTTCTAGTGCAATCACATCCTTCCAATAGCGTGGCAACCAGAACTGCACGCAGTACTCCGCAGTGGCTTAACCAGCGTTTTTTACAGTTCCAGCATAACCTCCCAGCTTCTATACTCTATACCTTGGCTAATAAAGGCAAGTATTCCATATACCTTCTTGCACACTTTATCTACCTATCCAGACATCTTCAGGGATCAGTTGACATGTGCTGCAAGATCCTGCTGTTCTTCTACAGTTCTCAGTATCCTACCATTTATTGTGTATTCTCTTGCCTTGTAGCCTTCCCAAATGCATTACCTCACACTTCTCCAGATTAAACTCCACTTGCCACTGCTTCACCACCTGACTCGTCCATTGATATCTTCCTGTTGTTTACAGCTTTCTTCTTCTTTATTAACCATACAGCCAATTTTTGTATCATCTGCAGACCTCTTAATCATACCCCCTACCCACTATATTTCAGTCCAAATCATATCCAAGTGCAAATATATATCACAAAAAGCAAGGGACTGAACAGCCTTCCAGTCACAAAAAAATCCATTGACCATTACCCTTGGCTTCCTGCCTATGAGCCAATTTTGGATTCAAGTTAGCATTTTCCCTTGGATCCCATGGACTTTCACTTTCATGACCAGTCTGCCATCGGTTACATTAAATGCACTACCCCCATTGACCATCCTTGTTACCTCATCAAAAAATTCAATCATGTTACTCAGACAAAACCATGTAGTGATAATTCCTCATTAAAAGTAAAGTTGCCAATTAAGTGCAGGTAACAGTTTATGGTAATAGTGTTACTGTACCCATGATTTTTTTTACAATAGCTGAATATTGAGAATCTCCAGTTTGAGCCTTACAAAAGTTAAAACATAATTCTAAAGTATTAAAACATTTCCCTATTGCATTATCATCGATATTTTAATCTAAACAGGGAAGGGAACACAGAAGTGGAAAACTACTGGTGGCATTTACAATGGTGACTGGGAGTATGGAAAAAGAAATGGTTTCGGGACTTACAGTCTGCCAGATCCAATCAGTGGAGAATACAAAAAAGTATATTCAGGAGTATGGAAAAATGACAAAAGACATGTGAGTACAGAATGATTTCATGATTTGGGTATTAGTAACTTGTTCTGAGGATATTATAGCTGTAATATTGTCTCAACCACTCCATGGCATATGCTATTATCATTCTGCGTAACATATTTTGTTTTTAAAGTTTATCTATCCAAGATAATCGACTACTTCTAAGCAAATCTAGTGTATCTTCCTCATTTTTTCTCCTTTTCTTCACAGTTTGCTAACTTGCTTGCAGTGTCAAAATTTCATTCAATTGTGAAAATGTAAGGCTTTGCAGCAGTTACTGTAATGAAGAACAACTATTTTTATACTATGTTTTATACACTTTTGGAAATTCTTGTATGCTGTACATTCAAGATTTTTCAGGATGGGGGCTGGAGGCATGCCCACCGCTCAAAAAATTGAAATTTTTGTCATTTTATTTGAGTCATAGAGTTTTACAGCACAGAAACAGGTCCTTCGGCCTGCGCCGACCATCAAGCACCCGTCCAATCTAATCCCGTTTTCCCCCACTTGGCCCGGAGCCTTGTATGCTATGGCGTTTCAAGTGCTCATCTAAATACTTCTTAAATGTTGTGAGGGTTCCTGCCTCTACCACCCCTTCAGGCATTGTGTTCCAGATTCCAACCACCCTCTGGGTGAAAAAATGTTTCCTCAACTCTCCTCTGAACCTTCTGCCCCTTACCTTAAATCTATGCCCCCTGGTTATTGACCCCTCCGCTAAAGGAAAAAGTTTCTTCCTATCTATCCTATCAATGCCCCTCGTAATTTTGTTTACCTCAATCAGGTCCCCCCTCAGCCTTCTCTGCTCTAAGGAAAACAACCCTAGCCGATCCAGTCTCTCTTCATAGCTGAAATGCTCCAGCCCAGGCAACATCCTGGTGAATCCCCTCTGCACCCTCTCCAGTGCAATCACATCCTTCCTATAGTGTGGTGACCAGAACTGTACACAGTACTCCAGCTGTGGCCTAACCAGCATTTTATATAGCTCTAACGTAACCTCCCTGATCTTATATTCTATGCTTCGGCTAATAAAGGCAAGTATCCCGTGTGCCTTCCTAACCGCCTTATCTTCCTGTGCTGCTGCCTTCAGCGATCTATGGAAAAGCACCCCAAGGTCCCTCTGACCCTCTGTACGCCCTAGGGTCCTACCATTCATTGTATATTCCCTTACCTGGTTAGTCCTCCCAAAATGCATCACCTCACACTTCTCAGGATTAAATTCCATTTGCCACTGCTCTGCCCACCTTACCAGTCCATATATATCGTCCTGTAATCTAAGGCTTTCCTCATCACGATTTACGGCACCACCAATTTTCGTGTCGTCTGCGAACTTACCTACTATATTCACGTCTAAATCATTAATGTACGCTACAAACAGTAAGGGTCCCAGCAGCAATCTCTGTGGTACCCCACTGGTCACAGGCCTCCATTCGCACAATTTGATACATTTTCAAATGTACTTTTTAAATTTGTGTATACTACTTTGGTCTCAAATGAATCAATGAACAGGTGCTCACACCTGCAGTGTTTTGAGATTGTTTTGAAATTGCATTGTACATATTGTTCACTTGAGGCTACCATGCACACATGAACCAGCAAAGAAAGCTGAAAGCGGAACTGAAAGTAAAACAGAATAAAGACAACTCCATTATGTTCAACATCATGCTGTCTCAGTCTCTGCCTCATATTTCCTACTTCTTCTTCTTTGGCCTCCTTGTCTCGAGAGACAATGGGTAAGCGCCTGGAGGTGGTCAGTGGTTTGTGGAGCAGCGCCTGGAGTGGCTATAAAGGCCAATATAAAGACTCCATTATGTTCAACATCATGCTGTCTCAGTCTCTGCCTCATATTTCCTACTAAATTCAGCTAAACCTCACTCCAGTCCCAAGAACAGCACAACACCCAATTCTGTCCCTGGTTCTAAATAAATGGTTAAAAAGTAATCTGTAACTTGGAATGTTCCTGAAAACATAATATAGCAGCTGAGTATGTCCATAATTCAAACATTTTTCTGCATGTGCTCAAGTTCAGCATGGTAAAATAATTTAAAGTTTAGAATCCTGTAACTCCAGTCATGACAATATTGATCTGCTTAATTGGTTCAGTGCTGTAGATAGGGTAAACCATTGACTAAATGGCTTCTGAGAATCCGAATTTTCCATTATGCTTGCTGTTGGTATATTCAGATTATTTTTCCAGGAAAGTTTGAAGTAAGTTTGCAATGGTAAGATCAGTGTACAAAACGGCCTAATTCATGGCGTATGTCAGTGTTCAAGGAAATTCCGGGCCAATAAATCAGATACAACTGTAAACAAATTGGTCTTGTATTTTTCTTTTATTGTCTATGTTTTATTTATCCACAGATCAGTTCAAAAACAAATAACACATACACAGTATATTATTGGAGCTTAGTCAATGCACCAGCACACTGGGTGGGAGGGGTATGGTTGAACATTTTTCAAAGTATCAAATAGTTTTCAAAAATTAGTTCTTCATTATAGTAACTGCCATTGAGCCTCATCACAAGCCCACTTTCGTACATCTTTATGCTATTTTCCATCCTGTGCTCTTGGCACCCCATTGTATCCCAGAACAGAAAAGTGGTGGTACATTCATGTTTAAATCTTTTCAGGTATCTGCCAATACCACAGGCTCTAAAAGGCCATTCGGGTGCAAATTGAAATACGCTACGTATATGGTAACCACCATAAGAGAAATACAACAAAATGGGCCAATCCACTATTTATTTACAGATATCAGGATCCAGAAGTTAAACTAAATGACTACATATACTGCTAGATCTCTTTCAACTTCAAGTATTTTGTGGGACACTGACTCTGCCACCGTGATAAGTGTGTTGAATTTAGCAGTGCAAATACTGTAAACAGGATCATGGACACAGATCTCTTGGAATTGAAACTAAAATTACACTGGTAAAAATAGGGCTCAAATGAGCTTAACTTGCTTGGCATCCCATTTAAAAATGGTGAATAAACGCCACCTAAAAGAGGTGTTTTTTCTTTCTGTCAATATGGAGGCAAGAGGCATCTAGTCAGATTCCACACCTGAACTATGAGTTCTCTCCACAGCTCTACGGGTAGTTCCCAGGGACACACACCAAGATAAACATCAACTGCTGTTGGAGGATCATCAACTCGGTGAAAGATGCACTTTGGTCTGCCTGAAACTTGCTGGTCTTCCAGTGCAAAGAGCTGTCCAGGACTATGTGCTGACGGACGTACTAAAGCTTGGGGCAGCCGCTGCAAAGCGCTCAATGGGGAAAGGCCACTGTGCAAGGTCCTCCCCCCATAGTATACCGAGGGGCTGGAAACCGTGGAAAACCCCTGGGGCTGTATGCACCAGAGAATGTTTTGACATGGAATGCAAATGTACATTGTAAATGTAACCTGGAATGGCAAGGGTAGTGAGGCACATCATGTACTGTATTGAAGGAAACTGATCTTTATTGCACTTTATGAAATGTCCAATTTGAATTGTTTTGTAATGTATTTTTACAAATTTTATGAATAAATTATATTTTTGGGAAAAAAACTGGATGCTGTCTTTAGCCGCTTGCAATGTCTAATCACCAGGTCACCTTTCTGCAAAATAGTTAGTGCTTTGTTCTCTATTGACAATGGAAATTTATATAAAAAGCGAGGGTAGGGATTTGTTATTTTCTTTGCCTTTTATTTTGATTTTAAATTTTTATTGCAAGTTGAGAATCAATGGAGCAGGAAGATCCATTGTGTGGGAGATTTGGCGTGATGGGATGGCAAGATCCATTGGTGCAAGAGTTGTCTTTTTCTTTTCTATCAGTGGATAAAGGGGAACCAGTGGATGTACTGTACTTAGATTTCCAGAAGACATTTGACAACGTGTCACATCAAAAGTTATTGCGGAAAATAAAAGCTAATGGTGTAGGGGGTCACATTTTGGCATGGATAGAAGATTGGCTAGATAACAGGAAACAGAGAGTAGGCATAAATCGGTCATTTTCAGGTTGGCAAGGTATAACGAATGGTGTGCCACAGGGATCAGTGCTGGGGCCTCAACTTTTTACAATTTATGTAAATGACTTGGATGAAGGTATGGTTGCTAAATTTGCTGATGACACAAAGATAAGAAGGAAAGTAAGTTGTGAAGAGGATATAAGGAGGCTACAAAGGGATATAGATAGGTTAAGTGAGGGGGCAAAGATCTGGCAAATTGGGTATAATGTGGGAAAATGTGAAATTGTCCATTTTGGCAGGAAGAATAAAAAATAAGCATATGATCTAAACGGTGAGAGATTGCAGAGCTCTGAGATGCAGAGGGATCTGGGTGTCCTAGTTCATGAATCACAAAACGTTAGTATGCAGGTACAGCAAGTAATTAGGAAAGCTAATAGAATGTTATCATTTATTGCAAGGGGAATTGAATACAAAAGTAGGGAGGTTATGCTTCAGTTAAAGAGGGTAGTGGTGAGACCACATCTGGAGTACTGTGTACAGTATTGGTCTCCTTATTTAAGGAAGGATGTAAATGCGTTGGAAGTGTTCAGAGAAGGTTTACTAGACTAACACCTGGTATGGGCGGGTTGCCTTATGAGGAAAGGTTGGACAGGTTAGGCTTGTATCCGCTGGAGTTTAGAAGAGTAAGAAACAACTTGATTGAAACATATAAGATCCTGAGGGGTCTTCAGGGGGTTGATGTGGAAATGATGTTTCCTTTTGTGGGAGAATCTAGAACTAGGGGTCACTGGTTAAAAATAAGGGGTCACCCATTTAAGACAGAGATGAGGAGAATTTTTTTTTCTGAGGGTCGTGAGTCTTGGGAACTCTCTTCCTCAAAAGTTGGTGGAAGCAGGGTGATTAAATATTTTTAAGGCAGAGGTAGATAGATTCTTGATAAGCAAGGGGGTGAAAGGTTATCAGGGGTAGGTGGGAATGTGGAGTTGAGGTTACAATCAGATATGATCTGGTTGAATGGCAGAGCAGGCTCAATGTGCCGAGTGTCCTACTCCTGCTCCTAATTCATATCTTCGTATCTTTGATTCGTTAAACTGCCTTGGCATTTCTGTGAAGCGATGGGCAGGCAATTTGAATATCGAGTTGGGATTAAGCAGCAGGTCTTGGTATAAATAAATTCTCATGCTTTCCCTCCTCCTGAAGGTAAAAAGTTCTTTCAAGTGTAAATTGGTTTGGGTGATCACTGGGTGGCTGATGTATTGGTCCAGCTTTCCCAAATCTGCTAACCCTTCTACCCTTGCCTGGTTGTGAATGAACATACATACATACAATATGCAGAAAAAACTACATCCATGGAAAATAAAGCCAGTTATATAAATAGGGTGGCTACATTGCAATAACCATTTACAATATCGCATCAATGAACTCAATGTAAGTATAGCATACTACATCTCACAACAAAATCTATTACCATCGGGAAACGTTTAGCAGAGCTGCAAGATTGCCCTTCAAACCTCTTGGGTGGATGTAAAAGATTCCATGGCTCTATTTTGAAGAAAAGAGTATGCGAGTGTCCTGGCAATATTATCTCTCAATCATCACAAAAACAGATTATCTGGTCATTATCACAATACTGTTTGTGGGAGCTTGCTGTGCACAAATTGGCTGCCATGTTTCCTACATTAAAACAGTGACTACACTTCAAAAAAACTTCATTGGCAGTAAAGTGCTTTGGGACATCCTGAGGACATGAAAGGTGCTTTATAAATGCAAGTCTTTCTGTCTTTCTTATTCATTCCTTTTTGCATTCATTATGATTTTACCTTTACTTTTTTCATCATTGTTGTATATCACTGATCTCCATTTTCTGCAGGGGTTAGGAACCAACTTTTACTCAGATGATGACATTTATGAAGGCCATTGGTATGCTGACAAGAGAAACGGCTGGGGTAGAATGTACTATGCAGATTGCTCTACTTATGAAGGTGAATGGTCTGACGATACTCCCAATGGTCAGGGAATGCTTCGCCTTGGTGAGTTATGTTTAACACAGTACTTAATAGGATTACCTAAGCTAAAGATTTATTTTCTGAATTGAGCAACGGCAGTTTGTTTTTATAACAGGCAGGAATACAGTAAAAACATAAAATTTGGATTGAGAAAAGACAGTTTAGCTGATCAAATCTGTTCTGCTTGTTACTTGTTTATTTGATCATGGACGCTGCCTTTTACCACCTCCTCCACGAACCACTAACGCAGATTGAGCCACATTTCAAGGAACATAGGAACATAGAAAATCAAGCACTGTTATTAATATTTCTATAATCCCCAACTCCCCTTCGCAATAGGTGCCATTCCAGGTCACTTTTAGTTCAATTTATCCCAAAGCAATTACCTGCTCTGGGAGTGTTCCATGGGCTGAATTTTATTAGCACGCTGCAGATCACAGCGGTGCGCTTTGAAGTCGACGGCCTTCAGGCGCGGATCTGCCGTCACAGCCCCCATGATATTTTGCATGGTAAAATGCGGCGGGGCCTTCTTGGCATTGGAGGTCATGGTGGGCCTCTCCTGCAGGTATTTTATGGGCCCCGCTGCCACGACCCCCGACGTCGAGGGGCTGGTAAAATTCAGCCCCATGTGTCCACTATCCTGTGTGGTGGGGAAAAAAGCTTTCACTGAGTTCCTAACCTTGCTTGATGTTTGTGAATTCTATATTGCATGTCCTCTAGTCCTATGCTCATTATTCCCAATTAAATAGCTGGTTTACTTTCAATTTTCTCTATAGCATTCATTATTTTCAAGACCTATATCATGCCTTTTCATCAACGAAAATAAGTTGTCATTCGAACCTGTCTTTGTAAATTGTTAATTAGTGGAATTAACCTGGTCACTTATCTCTGAATTCTTTGATGCATTTATATATTTTTTGAAGTATGGTGACCAAAATGGCATGCCATACTCCAGAAATGGTCTCACTATTAGTCTGTATAATGTCATTATAACATGTGTTGATTGTAATCCAGTGCTCTTCATTTGCATTCCAGTACTCATTTTATGTTAAATAAAAAGATTAAATTCTGGAAATACTTAGCAGGTCTGGCAGCATTTGTGGAGAGAGAAACAGAGTTAATGTTTCAGATCTGTGACCTTTCATCAGAACTGGGAAAAATTAGAGATGTAATAGGTTTTAAGCAAATGAAAGGGGGGAGGGTGGGAAAAGGAGCAAAAGGGAATATCTGTGATAGAGTGGAAAGCAGGAGAGATTAAATGACGAAGGATAACCAGGGAAAGAGTAGGGCCCATTAGGGACCAAAGTGACAATCTGTGTGTGGTGCCGGAGGACATAGGTGAGTTTTTAGAAACAGAAAAATAGGAGCTGGAGTAGGCCATTTGGCCCTTTGAGCCTGCTGCACCATTCAGTACGATCATGGCTGATCATCCGAACTCAGTATCCTATTCTCGCTTTCTCCCTGTATCCCTTGATTCCTTTAGCCCGAAGAACTATATCTAACTCTTTCTTGAATATATTTAATGATTTGGCCTCAACTGCTTTCTGTGGTAGAGAATTCCACAGGTTCATCACTCTGGGTGAAGAAATCCCTCCTCATCTCTGTCCTAAATGGCTGAAATGATTATTTTTCATCTGTGTTCACTATGGAGAAGGACGATGTAGGTGTAGAGATCAGGGAGGGGCATTGTGATATACTTGAACAAATTAGCATTGAAAGGGAGGAAGTATTAGCTGTTTTAGCAGCTTAAAAGTAGATAAATCCCCAGGCCCAGATGAGATGTATCCGAGGCAGTTATGTGAGGCAAGGGAGGAGATAGCAGGGGCTCTGACACAAATTTTCAAATCCTCTCTGGCCATGGGAGAGGTACCAGAGAACTGGAAGACAGCAAATGTGGGACCATTATTCAAGAAGGGTAGCAGGGACAAACCAGGTAATTACAGGCCAGTGAGTCTAACATCAGTGGTAGGGAAACTATTGGAAAAAATTCTGAGGGAAAAGATTAATCTCCACTTGGAGAGGCAGGGATTAATCAGGGATAGTCAGCATGGCTTTGTCAGGGGGAGATCGTGTCCAACAAACTTGATTGAATTTTTTGAGGAGGTGACTAGATGTGTAGATGAGGTTAAGGCAGTTTATGTAGTCTACATGGACTTCAGTAAGGCTTTTGATAAGGTCCTGCATGGGAGATTGGTTAAGAAGGTAAGAGCCCATGGGATCTAGGGCAATTTGAAAATTGGATCCAAAATTGGCTTAGTGGCAGGAGGCAGAGAGTGACGGTCGAGGGTTGTTTTTGAGAGTGGATGCCTGTGGCCAGTGGCGTACCGCAGGAATTGGTGCTGGGTCCCTTGCTGTTTGTAGTGTACATTAATGATTTAGACGTGAATATAGCAGGTATGATCAGTACGTTCGCAGATGACATGAAAATTGGTGGTGTCATAAATAGTGAGGAGGAAAGCCTTAGGTTACAGGACGATAAAAATGGATTGGTAAGATAGGCAGTCAGAGGAAAATTGAATTTAATCCTGAGAAGTGTGAGGTGATGCATTTTGGGAGGACTAACAAGGCAAGGGAATATACAATGGATGATAGGACCCTCGGAGGTACAAAGGATCAGAGGGACGGTTGGTGTACTTGTCCATAGATCACTGAAGGCAGCAGCACTGGTAGATAAGGTGGTTAGGAAGGCATATGGGATGCTTGTCTTTCTCAGCCGAGGCATAGAATATAAGAGCAGGGAGGTTATGATGGAGCTGTATAAAATGCTAGTTTGGCCACAGCTGGAGTACTGTACTGTTCTGATCACTGCACTATGGGAAGGATGTGATTGCATTGGAGAGGGTGCAGAGGAGATTCACCAGGATGTTGCCTGGGCTGGAGCATTTCAGCTATGAAGAGAGACTAGAGAGGCTAGGGTTGTTTCCCTTAGAGCAGAGAAGGCTGAGGGGGGACCTGATTGAGGTATACAAAATTATGAGAGGCATTGATAGGATAGATAGGAAGAAACTTTTTCCCTTAGCGGAGGGGTCAATAACCTGGGGGTTTAAGGTAAGGGGCAGGAGGTTTAGAGGGGATTTGAAATAAAAAAATTTCACCCAGAAGGTGGTTGGAATCTGGAACACACTACCTGAAGGGGTGGTAAAGGCAGGAACCCTCACAACATTTAAGAAGTATTTAGATGAGCACTTGAAATGCTATAGCATACGAGGTTACGGGCCAAGTGATGGAAAATGGGATTAGAATAGATAGGTGTTTGATGGCCGGCACAGACACGATGGGCTGAAGGGCCTGTTTCTGTGCTGTATAACTCTATGACTGTATGACGAAAGGGTTGATTTTGCAAGGCCAAAGGGAGTGGTAACGGGACAAGTAAAGAAACAAAAAATGTGTCTATGGAAGGTGTGAATGAACCGCTGCCATCCAAAAGCAAAAGGAGAAAAACAAGAAAGAAAAACAAAACCAACAAAGAAAAAAGGAAACAAAGTGGGGACAGAGATTACGATCGGAAATTGTTGAAGTCAGTGTTGAATCCGGAAAGTTGTAAAGTGCCCTGTTGGAAGATGGGGTGCTATTTCTTGAACTTTCATTGAACTACTGCAGGAGGCTGAGGACAGAGAGGAAGCAAGGTGGAGAATTAAAATGACAGGCAACCGGGAGCTCGGGGTCACTCTTGTGGACTGAACTGAGGTGTTCCACAAAGCTGTCACACAATTTGCATTTGGTTTCCTCAGTATGGAGGAGACCGTATCATGAGCAGTAAATACAGTATACTAAATTGAAAGAAGCACAAATAAATCACTGTTTCAAGTGGAAGGGGCATTTGGGGCCTTGGACAGTCAGAATGGAGGAGGCAAAAGGGTTGATATTGCATCTCCTGCACTTGCATGGAATGGTGACATCGGGAGGGGCGAGGATGCTGTGGGTGATTGACAACTGGACCAGGGTGTTGCAGAGGGAATGGTCCCTTCGGAATGCTGAAAAGAGAGGGGAAGGGAAGGTGGTGGCATCACACTGGAAGTGGCAGAAATGGCAGAGGATGATCTGTTGAATATGGAGGCTGGTGAGGTGGAAGGGGAGGACAAGGGGAACCCTATCATGGTTCTAGGAGGGAGGGGAAAGGGTGAGAGAAGAAATGCATGAAATGAACCAACACAGTTGAGGGCCCTGTCAACCATGATGGGGAAGAATCCTTGGTTGAGGAAAAAGGAAAACATATTGTGGGCGGCACAGTGGCGAGCACTGCAGCCGCACAGCTCCAGCGACCCGGGTTCGGTGCTGGGTACTGCCTGTGCGGAGTTTGCAAGTCTTCCCTGTGACCGCATGGGTTTCCGCCGGGTGCTCCGGTTTCCTCCCAAATGCCAAAGACTTGCGGGTTGGTAGGTAAATTGGCCATTGTAAAAATTGCCCCTGGTGTAGGTAGGTGGTAGGAGAATTGAGGGAAGGTGGGGATGTGAGAGGGGAAAAAATGGGGATTAATGTAGGATTAGTATAAATGGGTGGTTGATGGTCGGCGTGGACTTGTTGGGCCGAAGGGCCTGTTTCGGTTCTGTATCTCTCCATGACTCTATATTAGAACTGCTTGTATGGAAGGTTGCATCATCAGAATAGATGTGACGGAAGAGAAACTGGGATCATGGAATAGAGTCCTCACAAGAAGCGGGCTGTGAGGAAGTGTAGTCAAGGGACCTGTGGGAGTCAGTGGGCTTATAGTGAAGCCTTATTGAAACTGCTTTACACTGTACAGATTATTTGAAGATAGGATCACTAATTGCTTCCAAGTACTTTTCCTTATTAGAGTCATAGAGTCGTACAGCATAGAAACAGGCCCTTCAGCCCACCGCATCCATTCTGACCATAATGCCTATCTATACTAATCCCACCTGCCTGCATTAATTCCATATCCCTCTATGCCTTGCTCATTCAAGTACCTGTTCAGATGCCTCTTAAATGTTGCTACTGTTCTTGCCTCCACCACCTCCTCTGGCAGCTCATTCCAGATACCCACTATTGTTTGTGAGAAAAATTTACCCCTTTGATCCCCTTTAAACCTCCTCCCTCTCACCTTAAATCTATGCCGTCTAGTTTTAGTCACCCTTACCATGGCAAACAGACTCTGGCTATCTACCTTATCTATGCCTGTCATCATTTCATATACCTCAATCATGTTCTCTCTCAGCCTCTTTCGCTCCAGGGAAAACAGACCCAGCCTATCCAATCTCTCTTTATAACTCAAGCCCTCCAAACCAAGCAACATCCTTGTGAATCTTTTCTGCACCCTCTCTAGCTTAATCACATCTTTCCTGTAGTGCGGCGACCAGAATTACACACACTACTCCAAATGCGGCCTAACCAACGTTATGTACAACTGTAACATGACGTCCCAACTCTTGTAAATGCCTCGGCCGATGAAGGCAAGCATGCCATACGCCTTCTTCACCACCCTGTCTACCTATGTTGCCACTTTCAGGGAACTATGTACTTGCACCCCAAGGTCTCTCTGCTCAACAACACTCCCCAGGGCCCTGCCATTCACTGTATATGTCCTGCCCTGGTTTAACTTCCCAAAATGCATCACTTCGCACTTGTCTGCGTTAAATTCCATTTGCCAATCCCTTGCCCACTTTTCCACTTTATCTATATCCTGTTGTAACCTTAGACAACATTTTTCACTGTCCACTATACCACCAATTTTGGTGTCATCTGCAAACTTACTAATCATGCCCCCTACATTCACATCCAAGCCATTAATATATATGACAAACAACAGAGGGCCCAGCACCGATCCCTGCAGCACACCACTGGTCACCGGCCTCCAATTTGAAAAACAACCTTCCACCTCCACCCTCTACCTCCTATCACCAAGCCAATTTGTATCCAATTGGCTAGCTCACCCTCGATTCCATGTGTTCGAACCTTCTGGACCAGCCGACCATGCGGGACTTTGTCAAAGGCCTTGTTAAAGTCCATGTAGACAACGTCTATCGCCCTGCCCTCGTCAATCCTCTTGGTCACCGCCTCAAAAAACTCAATCAAATTCATGAGACATGATTTCCCACGCACAAAGCTATGCTGACTATCCCTAATCAGACCTTGCCTTTCCAAATGCATATAAATCCTGTCTCTCAGAATTCCTTCCAATAACTTTCCCACCACTGATGTAGGGCTCACCGGCCTGTAGTTCCCTGGCTTATCCCTGCTGCCCTTCTTAAATAAAGGCACAACATTAGCTGTCCTCCAGTCTTCCGGTACCTCACCCATGGCTAACGATGATACAAAAATCTCTGCCAGGGCCCCAGCAATCTCCTCCCTTGCTTCCCATAGCATCCTAGTATACACCTAGTCAGGCCCTGGGAATTTATCCACCTTAATGCTCTTCAAAACCTCCAACACCTCCTCCTTTGTAATGTTGATATCCTCCAGGATATCGCTGTTCCCTCCCTTGAACTCACTAGCTTCCATGACCTTCTCCATGGTAAATACAGACGAGAAGTATTCATTTAAGACCTTGCCCATTTCCCGTGGCTCCACACATAGATTACCACACTGATCCTTAAGGGGACCTACTCTCTCCCTAGCTACCCTTTTACTTTTAATATACTTATAGAATCTTTTAGGATTCCCCTTTATTTTATCTGCCAGAGAAATCTCATGGCCCCTTTTCGCCCTCCTAATTTCCTTAGGTGTAGTCCTACATCCCCTATACTCCTCGAGGGACTCGCTCGATCCCAGCTGCCTATACCTGACATAAGCCTCCTTCTTTGTCCTGACCAGACCCTCAATATCCCTCGTCAACCAAGGTTCCCTAAACTTGCCAGCCTTGCCCTTCCATCTAACAGGAACTTGAACTCTGAACTCTTCCTATCTCACTTTTAAAAGCCTCCCACTTGCCAGACGTCCCTTTACCTGTAAACAGCCTCTCCCATTCACCTTTTGAGAGTTCCTGTCTGATGCCATCAAAATTAGCCTTCCCCCAATTTAGGACTCCAACCTGAGGACCAGTCCTATCCTTTTCCATAACTATCTTGAACAAAGAACCAAAGAACAGTACAGCACAGGAACAGGCCATTCGGCCCTCCAAGCCTGCGCCAATCTTGATGCCTGCCTAAACTAAAACCTTCTGCACTTCCAGGGACCGTATCCCTCTATTCCCATCCTATTCATGTATTTGTCAATAGAGCTAATAGAGTTATGGTCACTGGTCCCAAATTGCTCCCCCACTGACACATCAACCACCTGCCCAGCCTCATTTCCTAAGAGGAGGTCGAGTGTAGCCCCTTCTCTAGTAGGGCCATCCACATACTGCTTCAGAAAACTATCCTGGACACACTTAACAAATTCTTCCCCATCTGATCCCTTAGCACTAAGGCAGTCCCAGTCAATATTAGGGAAGTTAAAATCACCTACTATTACAACCCTATAATTCCTACACCTATCTGTGATTTCCCTTCATATATGCTCCTCCAATTCCCTCTGACTATTGGGGGGCCTATAGTATAATCCCATCAAAGTGATCACCCCTTTCTTATTTCTAAGTTCTACCCATATGGCCTCGCTGGACATTTCCCCCCGGGATATCCCCTCTCAGTACTGCCGTGACGTCCTCCCTAATGAATAGTGCAACTCCCCCTTCTCTCTTAACTCCACCTCTGTCACGCCGGAAGCTTCGGTACCCCGGAACATTGAGCTGCCAGTCCTGCCACGTCCTCAACCACGTTTCCGTAATAGCTATAATATCACAATCCCATGTACCGATCCATGCTGAGTTCATCTGCCTTACCTGTAAGGCTTCTTGCATTGAGGTAAATGCAGTTTAGCCTAGCAGACCTTCCACGCTCCCTGTCCTGCCCCTGCCCAGCCTGCCTACTGGACTTGCTTGCTTTAACCTCTACATTTGCCTCAACTATCTCATCGGAGAGACTAATACTTTGGGTCCCAGCCCCCTGCAAGACTAGTTTAAACCCACCCGAGTAGTATTAGCGAACCTCCCCGCAAGGATGTTGGTCCCCTTCCAGTTCACATGCAACCCGTCCCTCTTATACAGGTCACCTCTGCACCAGAAGAGATCCCAATGATCCAGGTAGCTGAAGCCCTCCCACCTACACGAGCTCTTCAGCCACGCATTCATTTGCCTTATCCTCCTATTCCTACCCTCACTAGCATGTGGCACAGGGAGTAATCCTGAGATTACAACCCTAGAGGTCCTTCTTTTTAACCTCCTGCCTAACTCCCTATATTCACTTTGCAGAACCTCATCTCTCTTCCTGCCTATGTCGTTAGTACCAATATGGACCATGGCCTCTGGCTGCTCACCCTCCCTTTTCAGAATGTCCTGCAGCCGCTCTGAGACATCCTCGACCCTAGCATCAGGGAGGCAACATACCATCCTGGAGTTTGCGGCCACAGAAACGCCTATCTGCATCCCTTACGATAGAATCCCCTATCACTATAGCTCTTCCACCCCTTTTCCTCCCCTGCTGTGCAGCAGAGCCCTCTGTGGTGCCACGAACTTGGCTGTTGCTGATTTCCCCGGGAGGTCATCCCCCCCCCCGCCCCGCCCCCCCACCAACAGTATCCAAAGCAGTATATCTGTTTGAGAAGGGGGGCCTCTGCCAGAAGAGCTTCAAAATAGGACCCTTTCATTTTATACATTTTTTTTATTTTAAGTTGTTCCAGTGTGCATCATTTTGCATTTATCAGCGATAAAATACATCTGCCATATATCAACCTGCCTGGATAATTGATTTAGGCCCCTTTGAAAATAAAGCATTATATTTCTACTTATTACCTACACACGTGTTCAGTCTTTAACAAATTTAATAATACCACCATAGATGTCGTGTTGTATCATTGAAAAATAGTGTTATCAGCAAAGGTCACAGAAAACATCTTTCTAGAACATCACTAGTTACTTTTATTTTTTCCAATAAGGATGTTCTACTTATCGCAATATCTGTCTTTTGTTGTTAAGCAAATTCACAGTCCATCTAGACAATGCTATTTATTCCACGAACATCAGCTTCCCTATTATTTTCACATGAGGAACTTTGTTGAATGACTGAAAATCCAAATCAGCTACATTTATAGGATTACCCACATTAACTAGCTTGATTACCTCTTCTACCAGTAGGGTTACCTAGTACAACAACACGGACTGCTGTCTCAGAGGCTTCTGTTTAAATGCAAAAACTTCTACCCTGGATATTTCTTTTGACTTTGAAACACAGAACATTATAGAAGACTGAGTTGTGGTTACATATCTGAAATATAGCAAGCAGACTTTATGTATAGAGCTCAAGGCTTCAGTATTATTTTTGGTCTGTGGTAGCATTCTTGGCTCTGAGGCAGAAGGTTGTGGCTTCAAGTCTCATTTCAGGGACTTGAGCACAAAATTTATGCTGACCTTCCAGTTCAGTACCGGGGGAGGGCTGCACAGATGGAGGTGCCGTCTTTTGGATGAGATGCTAAACTGGGGCCCTATCAGATGGAAATAAAGGATCCCATGGCACTATTCGAAGAAGAGCAGAGGAGTTCTCCCTGTTGTCCTGGCCAATATTTATTCCTCAACCAACATTGCTAAAACAGATGATCTGGTCATTATCACTTTGCTGTTTATGGGACCTTGCTGTGTGCAAATTGGTGGCAAAGTTTCCTACTTTACAACAGTAACTACAATTCAAAATTTTTTATTGTCTATAAAATGCTTTGGAATGTCCTGAGGTCATGAAAGTCTTAAATAAATGCACCTCTATTTGTCTTTCTTTCTTTTTTATTTTAATTTCTCCACATGACAATTAGTTGCAGCGGTAGAACGAACAGCAATTACTTCCAGGCAGTTGTCACATATATGACAGCACTGTTCATTTTTACTGATCCAGTGTTTACTAGAATTCTTGTATTTAACAGGAATGCATTTTCAGTACAGTTACAATTACAGAAAAAAACTTGCATTTATATAGCGTCTTTAATGTGGTAAAATATCCCAAGGCACTTTTCAGGAGCATTATCAAACAAATTTGATGGTGAGCCACACAAGGAGGTTAAATGACAACACCCAAAGTTGCAGACAGAGTTGCACTATTCTGCCTTCATGAAAACAGCACTTTGCTGTCTGCCTCATTAAAATGCATTGACTGGCATGAAATTGCACAGTAGATATGAACTAAATGCACCACAGAAAGTTAAGTCTTGTCATCACAAGCAGAAGTACCCTTTTAACAAGGTCATCATTTAATTGCTGTCAATCAACCCCTCAGGCACTGAATATTAACTAAGTGTAGAGTCTCATTCTTTCAGTTATTGTTGAAAATTTTAAAGATATCAAATTTAAAATCACATTTTCTTTTTACTTTCATCTTTTTCTCTTTCTCAATCCATTTTTTCTTTCTTTCTCTTTATTTTCTTTCTGTACCTGATTTGACATTGAATTCATCCACTCTAATTTACACATCCATCTTCAGTGTTTATTTCTCAATCCTTCAATCAGATTGGTTAAAGAAGTACACAGTTGCTTTCCCTGTCCACTTGCTTCCCCGATGCCCTGTTTCCCCTGCTAGGAGCTCACACTTTCAGAAACTTGCCAAGCAAAAAACTGAACGTGCAAAGGAAATTAATTAACTAATTAACAGCACATGCCTTTAGATGCCCTGCTACAGCAAAATCTGGGCCATTGCCCGGATGCCATTGCCCGGATTTTGAAATCAGCAGTGAATGAGCAGTGTCACAGTTCATTATGCTACAGCTGCCCACAGACTTTTCATGGGCTTTTGAGCAGCAACTTGCGGTCTTCAGAAGTCTGATACCATGCGGCAGCTGGGACCTGTGTGAACATGGTAAGAAACAGTGTGTCTCTTCATGTTATCCGATTGAAGAATCCTTACTGAAGCACAAAGAGTCTTAACCAGGAAGTGTGTTACAATATTTAATTCAATGCAAAATTGTGTACAGAAAAATAAATAAAAGGAGGGATAGAAAGATGAGATTGAGAGAGGGATAAGAGACAGAAAAAGTTTTTAAAAAGTTTTTTAAAATCTGCAACACTAATTAAAGTCTAAAGGAATGAGACTGCACAGTTGTAAAAGTAAATTTTCAATGCCAGTTAAGTGGTTTGGTAGTAAGTTAGACTTACCAGTCCAGTTAAAAACTCATTTACACTTTTATGGACATGCCCTAGCTTTTTCTGGTGTGTTTAGTGGCTATCTAGTGCATAAGTATCCCAACTTCACGTCCTGCACGTGCTTGAATGTCAAATTGCTCAGTAGTGGAATCACTACACTGGCGTAACAAAGCTCGTGGAGCAGCAGGGAAAATCGGACAGCAACTTCCTGATTTTTGCATTTAATTGTATATAATTGATAGCCTCACCATTATTCCTAATGCAAAATCTAGGCCATTGTGTTTTTCAAAGTAATCTGGAACCAGCAACTATCACACAATTAGGCAATCAAATTGAAGTCATGTTTTTGACAAATCTTTTTCTTTCATTACTCAGTGCACAGAGCTAAAAATAAAAGGATTGGTTCCATTTCTGGCATAGATCAGGCAGGCAGTTGATGCAGCATCCACCATGCCTGTTGGAGTTCAAATGACTGTTGGAGTTCAAATTGACATAGTGGTCGGGCCTTATTTAAATACAGCAGGGGAGCTGCTGGTGCTAACCACATTACTTATGGATAACTTGGTATTCGGGTCAAAAGTCCAGTGCGCCTGCTGGTACTTAATGGAAGCCTGTAGTCCTTAAAGGATAGGTGCACTTTTTAAAAGGAGTCAGTGCATAACTGAGGCAGAATGTGACATGACATTGGCTAGAGCATCCTAGAGCAAATGAGGAAGAAGGAGGAAGTCCTTTTTCCTTCAAATGGTCAATGGAAGCAGTAGCAGATGAATGACTGTGTACTGGAAAATTAGTCAGCTGCAGTGGAGAGGGGTAGTTGGGCAGGTCAATGCCGGCAGCATTGTTACTAGGTTCTGGCTGCAGTGCAGCAAGAAAAATAACAATCCTAACAGAACTGCTAATGTAAGACTACTCCATATTTCTTACTTTTGAAATTGTCCTGCAAAACCATACTTAAGCGTAGTAGTGGCAATCCATCTCATCCCCAGTTCCCATGCCTCTGCACCAATCATTACATCTTTTCTACATTCACACACTCATCACCTGCTACGGCCCTCACAATGATTTAGGCATTATGCCTATACTTGATGCTTCTTCTTCTTAGCTTGCAAACTATGGTAAGCTGCCTCACATATCTTCAAAACCCCTTAACAGGACAAACACCATCCCCTTTTCACTCTTCTTGCAGGAGAAGCTGACACACAATTGAAAGGAGACTTGAAAGAACAGGAGGAAATTACACTGCATTGCAAACTTTGATGACAATACAAGATATGGCCGTTGACATCATTGGCAGGGAAATAGCACAGAGCATTGAAGATGATTACACTGAGGCCGTGTAGAACAGGGTGTTTGGGCATTTTCTTTTCCTTTTTCTCTTTCCACAACTCACTCACACAGACTCACACACAGTATGATAATGTGGTACTGCACTCTCATTCATCTGCTACTGCTTATCCTTCCCATTACATGTCTCTAACTAGGACCTGCAGCCATACAGATGCAGCAGGAGAACACTTCTAAAGATTCACTGACTTTCATTGTTGCTCTTTGATCAACACAGAATTTGGCACCCTGCATGATATAAATAAAGGGATCTGCAAGGGGTGTTTTATGGAGTGCAAGTGAGCAGGTGCAGGTGGAAATGGCTTGCTGGAGGACAAGCTCACAGTTTAGATTTGCTAAAGATTTTGAAAAGAAGAATTCTTTCTGTGCACCAGAAATAGGTGCATATATTAGACTGCATGCTAAGAAGCTACTGCTACATGTCGGTAGCTGTGGATGAGTCCACTACCAACTTGTGTGAGGATCTGGTGCATGGCATTACTACTCTGCAAGCAGTCATAAAGTGCATGGTCACTTCAGTGGATGCTGCAGTTAAGCCCTTTTTGTTGCCATGTGTGGCACTAGTAGTATCTCTCAGAGATGCAGGCTTCATGCGTCCCTATCTCCACCTTGAACAGATAGGGCGACTGAACACATAGGAGTTTCAAGTGGTTCCTTTCTTTCTTTTTCTTTTTTCTATTAAATTTTTAAACCAGTTTCACAGCTATCAGTCTTCTCTAGTAATCTCCCATGTGGCACCTTGCCAAAAGCATTCCTAAAGACCATGTACAATACATTTACTGCATTTCTCCTGTCTACTATGTCTGTTACCTCCTCAAAGAATTTTGTAAAGTGTCTCAAACAGATTTCTCTCTTTTGAAATATATGTTTGGCTACCTCAAACTATTCTTGCTTTCTAGAAACATGATAATTTTATCCTTAATTAAACTCTTAAAATTTCTCCTACCACAGATATTAAAAACTAACTGGGCTGTAAGTTACCTGGATTAGGTCTTCTGCCTTTTAAAAAATGAGTATTACATTGGCTACTCATTAGTCCTCCGAAACACATTCATGGTCTATAGAGCCTTTCTGGACCTTATCGGTTCCTTGCTTGCCTCTCTTAGGATCCTAGAGAGTGTATCCAGTTGAGCTCTGATACTTGGTCTTCCTTAGCCTAACTAATTTAACTAAAGTTTTCTTTCATTCATCATACTATAGTTCGTCTTGATTGTAACCACTTAAGTTTTCATCTCCTCACTAATATTCTTCTCTTCAGTAAAGATTAATGCAAAATTCCTTTGCCATTCTTTTGATCATCTACAATGATAATCATTTCCTCTTGGGTTCCACCTTTTTCTTGCTTAAACTCAAGAAAAACTGTCCGATTGGTTCTTTTACGATCACAATAAGGTTAAAAGGTAAAACATTCACTGAAGTTGTAAGCACATTCACTGTTTGAAAAGGAATGAACCCTGTTGCGGTCAAATAAGACGAAGGACAAGAGGGGAGCCTTGTGACCCCTCCTCATCTGATCGTAACAACACGATGAGCTGAATGGCTTCTTTTCTGTGCTGTAAATTTTCTATTTTTTTTAAAAAAAAGAAATACTATGCAAGTAACTGGCAGGGAAGAAAAAAAACAAAGTTGCTTGCATTTTGAACAAGGGTTGTGAAGTGACTGATTAAGAGTGTTACAGATATATCCATGGGCCTCTGATCACATGGGCCCATGGCCACAAAGATCTATAATACTTTTAGCTTGTGTCTGACATGTGATATATTGCTTAGTAAATTTGTTGTGTTACAGCATTGGACAAATTGTTGTTACACTGCATCAGGACCATATTCTAAGTCTCAAATTACATAATGAGTAATACTGGAGGACATCTACCAGTTTGCCTTTTTTGTGATTTGCTAGTTAAAAATCTGGTTTGAATTTACTGCTATTTATACCAACTATTAATGCTCCCTACATGTGATGAGAGCATACTTATGCAATCTGATCGAACAGAGCACCTGCTTTGATTTCCAACATAAATATATTTATACAGTTGGTTCCTGTTATACAAGCAATCAGCTTTGGCAAAAAAATCTCCATAAGGCCACCTCAGATAGAAGAAGTCTGATGATACTATAACATGTATCAAAATTAACAATTTGTCTATATTTCACCAATATTTCAAGTCATTTGCTTACATTAAGATGGTAGAATTCAGATGTACTGAAGAATACCAGGAGGATACAAACTGATGATTATGGTTGTTGAACTAGTTATTTATTATTGTAAATATTTTTGATCTTTACATCATTTAATAGTCCTATATTTATTCAGCCAATGAAAATCGCTATGAAGGTTTCTGGAAAAATGGAAAGAAAAATGGACCAGGAAAGTTGTTTTTCTTTGAGAAAGGCCAGTTGTATGATGGTGTGTGGGTAGATGACATTCCAAAGTGTGGAAGCATGATTGACTTTGGTCGAGAAGATGCTATTGACCCTACTCCCTATCCAATACCACAGGTACTTAACTTTTACTGTTGCTTATTAGATAGTCCATTTTGCATGATTTATTTGCATGTTTATAACAAGTATGGAATGAGAAAAGACCATTCAGTACATTAAACCTTTTCTTTCCAGTAGACCATGCACAATTTGTATCATTGTGGATGTGCTGCAATTTATTAATCTTTTAAAGGAAAGAGGTGATTGACATTTTTAAAAATGTGCACGTCTACTTCTTTATAATATTTTTATGTCATATCATCTGCTTAACCAGGGTGTATATTTCTTCTTTCTTACTTGCTATGTGTGGTCTCTATGTTCATCCCCATCACATTACAACAAAGAAAAATTCTCCAATATAGAAATGCTGTGATACTTGTCAGTCCTACTCACTATGTTATCCCCGAAAATTAAATCTCATTTAAATGCAGTGAAGTAACATTCAACAAAAAATTGTAAAAAATCATAGACTTATCCATTCCACTTGCCTAGGAACATCCTTTATTCCTCCTCCATATAGGGTATGCCATACCTTAATGGTGTTGACCCAAGCAGATGTTTTCCTCTGTTTGTATCAGTCCTGCCCACACCTCTGTATTCCAGAACTCACCCAGCTGAAACCCAGGGACCACTGTGAAAAGTGCACGCACAGTAGACCAAAGACACGCATGTAACTTTATTCTCAGCCCCGCCTCCAAAAAAGCAAGTTTCGTCTTGGGATCTGGCAAACAGTGACAAAAATTAAGCATCTTTGTCAATGGTGCATCATATATTGGATTCTTTCTTGCTGGTCACAGCACACAGAGTTAAAATTGGTTTTATTGAAATAATAATAATACTAATACTGAAAAATTAGTTCCCGATAGATGTTTCTGTAGAGTGCAGAGAATATGGGTGAGATCTTAACTCACTCAAAACCCATTCACTTACATATAGTTAAAATTGAGCCCTAGAAGTATGAGTTAACTGTTGCTGTTGTCTGTCGTTAGGTTCTCATCTAATTGGTCATACAAAGTGTTTGGAATTGATCAATGGGTCATGTTGGTCCAATTATACGCACCCTGTTTACAGTACACATTTGGCAGCTGTATTTGTGTGGGGAAATACTATTTTAAATCCTGTGAATAGCAGAGCCTTAATTTAAGCCAAGTACTATTTTATGACATGAGTATTGTACTAACCAATACATAATTTATTATATTACAGCTGATCGTCCATGGAATTGGTTACAGATGTAACTGGCTCTACTTTCTTTTTTAACTCTTACATTTTCCTCATGGCTCTAACACAGTGTCTGACTTTTTTTTTTGCTCGTTTCCTTCTCAGTCTTTCTGTAACTCTTCTCTCCTTTGAATGTCTCCAATATCTCTGTGGCATTCATGAATGTTCCTTTACAAGATACTCAGTATCTTGTTACAATTTTTAAAGGATGCATGTCCTTTCAAACACCTTAATGTTCTTCAAGCACCCTACTTCTGGAACATGTCAATGATTTTCCTATCCAAAGATCTATTATAGTATTTGTGCCCTGGACAGTTGTGATATTATTTCGAATGCTTATTTAGATAAATGATTTCTGACTGTCAAACAACTTGTGCTCCTTTTTTGCTTCACAGATCATTCCCTCAAATATCTTCTTTTAAATTCCATGATTTATCTGCTAATGCTTTCTACTAATTTCTTTTATGATTGCATTGTGAACATCATTATGTAACATGCATTAGTAGTGCTGAATTGCACGAGCATTGTTTTGTGATTTTCCACCCCCCACTACCATGTAAGACCCATTTTATCATCTTGTGTGATAATATTGTCAGCTATCGGCTCTTCACGCCAAAAACTCACTGATCATATCCAGCATCAATCTAAATGAATCTTTCTCAAGCAAACAATGAAGTTAGTTCTTCTCTTAGGTTTTCACCACTGTTAATTCATTAATTACAATATTCATTTGTACCTAGCCAAATGGAATGTAATTATTTTTATAGAGCCTTTGAACACAAATTTATTGTAATTGTCAAAAAAGTCTATTCCTGAATTGCAGGTAGACTTCAGAATGCTGATTGAAAATGTTTACCATGACCATACAATAGTATCTGAAGGATAAAGCTCTGTTATACACAGTCACATATTGTATCACTGCTGCTAACATCATGCAAACTGTTAATCAGTCACTGCTAGTGAATTAATCAGCTTATGAATCCTAACAGTCAGAAATCATTTCAGAGTTTAAATATTTAATCTAACTGGTTCCTGAAAATAACCATGTCCTGCTGGATGCATCTGGATTACATCTCATCCAAAATATTTCTATAATGACAAATTCAGATTACAGGTACAATTTAGCCGTTTGACAAAAAAGTAGGCAACTGCCAATAAGTCTTAAATATATACAGAGTGTTTATAAAGTTCTTATGTAACTTTAATAACTTTGGATGTACGCATGGTAGAAAGCGTAATTCAAAAATGTTTTAACGTTAATGTTCAAGAAATTGCTCAGCAGCAACTGGAGAATATTTTCAGCAAGTTGGAAAATCAGAATGAACGATGTAACACAAGAGATGGTGGTTATGTTGAAGTTTAGAAATTTGAACTGTATTATGTTAAAACTTTATGAATTATGCTTTCCTATGCCATTTACAGTTTGTTTTAAATCATGTGTACATCCAAAATTATTAAAGTTGCAAAAGGACTTTATCATGCAGGCCCCCACCTGCCAGGAATGAGGTATATTAATTTTGCCACATGGACATTAAATTTCAAATTTTTGCTGGGAAGAGAAGGCCTGATACCAGGGGTTGCCAAGTCCCTGGCTGGAAAGACATTTTTGCATATTAACAGACCGTACTTGTAGACAAAGGACCATTCCTTGACCCATCCAATACACAAAGCCAGAAGTGGTTATACCAGTCACATGACTACCCTGCTGACCAACTTGGGGAGTTTTAAATTGTAGAGACAGTGTTTGAACTGGTTGAAAGCTCTTTGCTCCTGGATTGAAAAGATCTCTCCTGTCTGCTCCCATCTCTTTCTCATTGGAACAAACCCATTGAAACACATGAACCCCAAGAGAGAAAAGTCTCCTACAGTGAACAAGGTTTAGGAAGAATACTGGGCCCCATTGAAAAGCAAGATCTACCTACAAAGTGACCCTATAGCGAGCTCGAAGAACCGTAACAGCACTTCAGATATTGCCTCAAACCTATCCACTTTAATTTTTCTTCTGCTCTTTTCTGTCTCTATTTGCATGTGCGTATTGCATATGCATGCTAGCGTGGGTGTGTCATGTATCCATAGGCATCAACCGAATTAGAGTTTAAGTTTAATAAAATTTCACCTTTCTTCTCTTGGGCGGCACAGTGGCACAGTGGTTAGCACCGCAGCCTCACAGCTCCAGCGACTCGTGTTCAGTTCTGGGTACTGCCTGTGCGGAGTTTGCAAGTTCTCCCAGTGACCGCGTGGGTTTCCACCAGGTGCTCCGGTTTCCTCCCACAGCCAAAGACTTGAAGGTTGATAGGTAAATTGGCCATGGTAAAACTGCCCCTAGTGTAGGTAGGTGGTAGGAGAATTGAGGGAAGGTGGGGACGGGAGAGGGAAATGGGATTAATGTAGGATTAGTATAAATGGGTGGTTGTTGGTCGGCACAGACTCGGTGGGCCGAAAGGTCTGTTTCAGTGCTGTATCTTTCTATGACTCTATGACTAAATTGAAGAAAGCCTGTTTGTGCTTGTTTCTTTTCCTTATAATTGGAAAGCGGTGAACAAGGATTCACCAAGGGGGAACTAAAAACAGTGTGTTTAAAAATAAAACCCTGTTACAGTAAGACCAGGTGAAGGCTGAAAGGGAACCCTGGACCTCTTTCTTACCTGGTTGTAACAACTTTATAAACACCCTGTGTATATTATTTCCAACTGGGCTTCTTCCTTATGCAGCAACATATTCTGGGCCAAAATGTCCTGGATAACATAAGCCCTCTGGTACCTTTTTATGTTATTTGATCAGGGATCATTATAACTGACTCTGATTGCATCTTCACCCAGTGTCCATAGATCAAGGCAATTGGAAGTGGTAACCCTGGCAGCACCCCCTTCCTCAGTCCAAGACCAGATATGGTACTGTCAACCTGGCTGAGATCAAATAAATAATCACAGCACAGGGATTAAACCTGAAACCATCATGATCCTTATGGTTCAGTAAATCATTCCAACTTACTATCTTCAGCAGCTTCATCAATGATCTTCCCATCATCACAAGATTAGAAGTTGGGCTGTTTGCTGATGATTGCAGTGTTTAGCATCATTTGCAATTCCTCAGATAATGAAGCAGTCTTTGCCCACATCCAACAAGACTTGGACAATGACCAATATATTGGATTGTTTGACAAGTAACATTTGTGCCACACAAGAGTGCCTAACCACCTTGCCTTGATGTTCAAACACATTAACCATTGCTAAGTTTCCCATCATCAATTTTATTTTTTTTATTCTTTCATGGGATGTGGGCATCGCTGGCAAGTCCAGCATTTGCTGCCCATCTCTAATTGCCCTGAACAGCTGAATGGCTTGATTGGCCATTTCAGAGGGCAGTTAAGAGTCAACCACATTGCTCTGGGTGTGGGTCTGGAGTTACACATAGGCCAGAGCAGGTAAGGACAGCACCTTTCCTTCCCTAAAGGACATTAATGAACCAGATGGGTTTTTACGACAATTGATGATAGTTTCATGACACCATTACTGAGACTAACTTTCAATTCCAGATTTTTATGAATTAATTGAATTTAAATTCAACCAGCTGCTGTGGTGGAATTTGCACCAGTGTCCCCAGGGCATTAGCCTGGGTCCCTGGATTACTAGTTCAGTGACATTACCACTATGCCACTGACTCCCCCAGGATCACCATTGCCCAGAAACACAAATGCAGGAACCACATAAATGCTGTGACTACTTAAGCAGGTGAGAGACTGGATATTCTGCAGCTGGTGACTCCCGTTCCTGACTCGCCAAAATCTCTCCATTAATTACAAGGTACAAGTCAAGAGTGTGATTGAATACCCTCTACTTGCATGGATGGGTGTAGCTGCAACAACACTCAAGTAGCTTGACACCATCCAGGCCAAAGCAGCTCACTTGAACAGAGCTTCATTCACTAGCCTAAGCATGCACCCTCTCCACATACCGTGATTGCAGTGTGTACTTTCTACAGGATGCAGTGCAGCAACTCGACAGTGCTTCTTCAGCAGCATGTCCCAAGCATACAACGTCCACCACCAAAAAGGACACGTACAGGAAGTGCATGGGAACACCATCACCTCCATATTTCCTTCCACGTCTCACACCATCCTTCATTGTCACAGTCACAATCCTGGAACATCCCCATCTGGAGGATGTACCTTTACCACATTGTCTGCAGTGGTTCAAGAACAAGGTCCACCACCACATTTTCAAGGGCATTTTAGGGATGGACAGTAAATCCCAGCATTTCCAGCGATGCCCACACTATGAGAATGAATAAATTTTAAACAATTAAGCAAGCAATAAACCATTCCAAAAGATTAGAATACATTTGAGATCCATGGGCCCTTAAATTAATAGATTTCATTTAACACTCAATGCTGGAGTTATTGTTTTATAGTCTTACAAAAACTGAATACTACTTTGGATTTGGTTCAGTACCTGTTATTTATCCATGAGCTGATTTCAAGTTAACTCTGCCTTTATCTTGACATGTATTATGTAGAATGGATGAGTTTCCCTCTTGTCCTAGTCTTGTTCTTAGCAGCTGCAAACCAACTGTTTAGAATGTCTGATGCAGTTTAAATTTTTAATTGTTTAGTCAGTACCTTTATTGTAAGCTACTGTGAATCCATCACAAATCATTGTGGTCCAGAATTCCAGTTCTATAACAATGCTGAATTAAAATAACCAATTGTAACCCATGTTGTTGGTGAGACTGTACCTGGAGTATTGTGTGCAGTTTTAGTCTCCTTACTTAAGGAAAGATATACTTGCCTTAGAGGGAGCGTAACGAAGGTTCACCAAACTAATTCCTGGGATGGAGGGATTGTCATGTGAGTCATGGAGTCATTTACGGCACAGAAGGAGGCCATTCGATCCATCGAGTCCATGCCAGCTCTCCATGGAGCTGTGCTGTCTGTCCCACTCCCCGGCTCGATCCCCCTAGCCCTGCAAGCCTATTTCTCTCAAGTGGCCATCCAACTTCTTCTTGAAATCAGTGATCGTTTCCGCTTCCACCACCCTTGTGGGCAGCGAGTTCCAGGCCATTACCACCCGCTGCGTCAAAAAGTGCTTCTTTACATTCCCCTGCAACTTTTGCCCAAAACCTTCAATCCGTGTCCCATAGTCCTTGTACCATTTGGTAATGGGAATAGCTTTTCCTTGTCTATCTTAACTAAGCCCGTCATAATCTTGTACACTTCTATTAAATCTCCCCTCAATATCCTTTGCTCCAGGGAGAACCACCCCAGCTTTTCCAACCTAACCTTGTAACTGAAATCCTCCATCCTTGGAATCATTCTGATAAATCTCCTTTGCACCCTCTCAAGGACCCTCACATCCTTCCTGAAGTGTGGGGACCAGAACTGGACGCAATGTTCCATTTGGGACCTAACCAGAGCTTTATAAAAGTTGAGCATAACTTCCCTGCTTTTGTATTCAATGCCTCTATGAATTCCAGGATCCCATATGCTTTGCTAACCACTTTCAAAGATCGATGCACATGCATCCCCCGGTCCCTCTGTTCCTCCACGCTCTTTAGAACTGTGCCATTAAGTCTATATTGCCTGTCCCCATTCCTTCTGCCAAAATGCATCACCTCACATTTGTCTGTATTAAATTCCATCTGCCACCTCTCTGCCCATTCTGCTAGCCTATCTATGTCCTGTTGCAGGCAGGTCATATCATCCTCAATGTTTGCTGCACCTCCAAGTTTGGTGTCGTCAGCAAATTTTGAGATTCTACTTTGTATTCCAAGATCAAAGTCATTTATATATATATCAAAAAACAGTGGGCCTAGAACTTACCCTTGGGGAACACCACTGTCTACCATCCTCCAGTCTGAAAAGCAGCCATTTTCTACGACTTGCTGTTTTCTGTCCATATGCCAATTTTTTATCCAATTGGACACTGACCCTCCTATTCCATGAGCTTCAATTTTGTTAACTAGGCTTTTATGTGGTACCTCATCAAATGCTTTCCTAAAATCCATATAAACGACATCCACCGTCATCCCTTCACCAACCTTCTCTGTTAATTCATCTAAAATTCAATTAGATTTGCCAAACATGATCTGCCTTTTACAAATCCATGCTGGCTATCCTTAATTAACTCGAACCTCTCTAAGTATCCGTTGCTATTTTCCCTGATTATAGTTTCTAAAACCTTACCCACCACTGATGTTAAACTAACTGGCTTGTAGTTGCCAGGACTGTCCTTACACCCTTTCTTGAATAAGGGTGTCACATTTGCCACTCTCCAATCCTCTGGAACCTGCCCCATATCCAGGGAAGATTGGAAGATTATGGCAAGCCCTTCTGCTATCTCCATCCCCACTTCCTTTAGTAACCTGGGATGCAGGCTATCCAGACCAGGTGACTTATCTACCCTAAGCATAGCCAACTTTTTTTAGTACCTCCCCCCTCTCGATTTTTATCTTCTCCATTGCCTCTACTCTCTCTGTTTCTACTGATATTTTGGCAGCCTCCATTTCCTTAGTGAACACTGATACAAAGTACTCATTAAGTATATAATGAGGAAATATAAATTAGACTGGCTTTTTATTCTCCGGAGTTTAGAAGAATGAGAGGTGATCTTATTCAAACATACAAAATTTTTACAGGGCTCGACAGGGTAGATGAAGGAAGGATATTTCCCCTGGCTGGGGAATCGAGAACCAGAGGACACTGACTCAGAATAAGGGGCAGGCCATTTAGGACTGAGATGAGGAGGAATTTCTTCACTCAGTGGGTGGTGAATCTTTGGAATTCTCTGCCCCAGAGGGCTGTGGAAGCTCAGTCATTGAGTATGTTCAAGGCTGAGATCGATAGATTTCTACATATTAAAAACATCAAAAGGTAGGGGGATAGTGCAGGAAAATAGTGTTGATGTAGAAGATCAGTCATGATCTCATTGAATGAGTGGGCTCAAAGGGCTGAATGGCCTACTCCTGCTCCTATTTCTTATGCTCTTATGTAAGTTGCTCCTATTCTTTCTGAAAAATCTTACTTCCCTTATGTTGTCCATCATCACCTAATTAAGAGAGGAGATGGGCAATTTGTTCTCAGGCCTTTGCTGATGTCCTCTTGGGTCAGTTCCAGTAAAATTCATGAGACGTGCAGAGACCAATTGACCATGCAATTTGTTTTACTTGTCCCTCTCTCTTCACATCCCCACCGCCTGCCACATTGATGGATGAGAGTTTGTGGTTACCAGGGATTAATGAGAGAACAGATTCCATTGTTTGTGAAGAACCAGTTCCAGTACTTAAAAATGATTTTGATCAAAAGTGTGTAGAATGATCACATAATTACTACTGACAAATGAGATTGCTAGAAAGTCACATTGGAACAGCCATATGAATACTACTGGCTGATGAGATTGTTCAAAAGTGGTACTGAGCAACTATAGATAGATGGGAAAGCAAAATTTGAGAAACATTTATAACAAATATTTTTTAATTTAAAAATGTTCAAAATTATAAAAACTAACATTGTAAGTGCAGGCATAAAAAATACTAGTATAATCCTTTAAATTATAAATTTTATACTACACCAGACTAATTTACCTACCTTTCAATGCCAGACTGACCCATAATGATCACCACGTTTTGGTTGTGATAATTTATGTATTCTTACCATTAACTGAATTCTGATACGAAGGGTCAGCAGAATAAAAGCTGAAACATGATTGAAGACCCCATCCCTATCTCTGCTCTAATTTTAATGCTTGTTCCCCTAGCCTGTATAATGTGAGCATCATACTAGGCGTGTGCAGTTTCAGCCAGATTTTGTTCAATTCTACTTTTACTTTAAACAAAAATGAAGACACTGTTAAAGCACTGAACTTAGTGCAAACAAAATGTTAGTAAACATAAACCTGGAAACACTAAAGAAACGGAACATCTGTAAATGTAAAGGTAGTGAGCATATATCCAGAAAATTAACAGCATTTTCATGCAAACAAACATTTACAGATCAACAAAGATCTTTCTTGTTTGTGTTTCTCTTGCTTTCTCCCTCATTCATACATGGTGTACATTTTCTCAGAATCAATATGATTATTGCTCCTCGAAATTTCTTGGTTTTTCTCAACTTCAAATCTATTGCCCAGCTCACACTTACTACTTCATCTCCTTTGTTAAACCTTCCTTTCTCAGGGTCTCAAAACTGCAGAACTCCTTCATTTGCTCAGTCTATCCTCTCATTTTATGATCTCCAGATCCATTTAACCAAAACAACCAGATCAGCAACATAACTGCTTTCTTCCTATATTTTCAATTGTGGTGTCTAGAACTATAGGCTTTGGCTCTTTTTTCTCAATTTTTCAAAAAAATGTTTTATTGGTTACAATTCCTGAGACCAGCGTAAATTGGTAGTGTTCTGGTTTAGTATTACCTGAGCTGCACTATGAGAAGCTGATCTAATGGCCCGTAAACGACAGTTCATAATTATGTCATGATGCACATCCAATACCCAATATACTATCTTTTTGACAACACAGTCTGACAACTGTGTTTACTTGACTTAGTCTAATGATATTGGCAGAATATCTGAGAAACTATGGCTTCTTTCAAGATTTTGATTGTTAGAATCATCATATGTGCCTATGATGTGGCCCAAATAAGATTCCTTTACACAAAAACAGAGTACAAGGAACAAATTGAATGAATTGCAGGTGCAAATTCACTTGGAGGGTTTGATATGGTAACCATTACTGAAACATGACTACAAAAGGATCAGGACTGGAAACTAAATATACCAGTTTATATCTACAGGAGAGATAGGGAAAATGGTAGATGGGCAGATTGGCCTTAGTGATTAAGCATGAAATCAATTTGATAATAGTGGATGTAACAAGATGTAAGCAGACAGTGGAGACTTTATGGATAGGATTAAGTAGGAAACGATTTAAGACTGTAGTAGGAGTTGTGTATTGGCCCACTGGTAGCAGCTGTGAAGTGGTAGCTTTTATAATTACAGAGATCAGACAAGCATGTAGTAAAGGCAGAGTGATTTTAATCAAAGCAAAAAAAAGACTTGCACTTACATGCTGTCTTTCATGATCACCAGATGACTCAAAGCACTTTACAGCCCAGTACTTCCGAAGTGTAGTCACTGTTTTAATGTAGGAAATGGGGTAATGGGGATTTTAACTTTCATATACATTGGGATAAGCAAACCAGCACGTCTAAAAGGCAGTGAATTTCTTGAGATTGTCGGATAGTTTTCTGCAACAATATGTCCTAGAATGAACAAAAGGGGATGCAGCATTAGAATTTGTAATGTGTAATGAGCCAGATTTGGTTAACACCCTAACATTATGTGAACATTTATCTATTATGAATCATAATAGGATTGAGTTCAATGTGATGTTTGAAAGGCAGAAACTCAAAGCAGCTGTTAAGATTTTAGATTTACATCAGGTTGACTTCAATGCAATGAGACAGAGACTGTCCACAGTAAACTGGGCAAATCTGTTAATGGGTAAAATGACAGATGATCAGTGGGGGATGTTTAAAAAAGAATTTATTATAATACTGAATCAGTTTATACTACTAAGGGCCAAGAGCTCCACTTGCCAAAAAAAGCAGCCATGGATGACTAGAGATAAGAGACAACATAAAACTAAAAGCATATAAAATTGCAAAAAATAGCTCAGATCCTGAAAAATTGAGATGATAGAAAGAACAGCAAAGGGTGACAAAACATTGTAAGAGCTACAAAAACAGAATATGGAAAAAAATACTTGCTAGGGATATTAAAATCAACACAAAAGACTTCTACAATTATATTAGGAAAAAGGTGGTCAGGAGCAATGTGACCCTTGAAAATTGATAACGGCCATATTGTCAAAGAAAATAAGGAAATAGCAGATATGTTGAATAATTACTTCAATATTTACAGTTGAGAAAGAGGTTAGCATGCCTGACATCCCAAGGAAACGAATATTGAATCAAATACAGGGATTCACCAAAATTAACGTAAGCAAATAAACAGTAATGAAGAAAATAATGACACTAAAAAGTGACATATTCCTAGAACCAGATGATTCCAGAGTTTTAAAGGAAGTAGATGAGAATATTGCAGATGCCCTAACTATAATCTTCCAAAGTTCGATTCGGGAACCGTTTCCTTAGATTGGAAAATTGCACGTCACTCCGCTATTTAAGAAAGGAGAGAGGGAAAAACCAGGAAATTATAGACCAGTTCATTTGTTAACATCTGTTTTCAGGAATACTAGAGTCAGTAATTAAGGATCAGGTGACTGAACACCTTGAAAATTTTCAGCTGATCTGAGAGAACCAGTATAGTTTTGTAAAGGGTAGTTCACACCTGATGAACCTAATTGAATCTTTTGAAGTGATGACTAAAGTAGTGCTCAGGAAAATATCTATGGATTTTATCTATATGGACTTCCAGAAGCATTTGATAAAGTCCTTTATAACAGTCTGTTAGCTAAAGTTGAAACTCATGGAATTAAAAGCAAATTATTAACCAGATTAGGAATTTGGTTGAGTGGCAGGAGACAGAGTATGGGATAGTGAACAGGTATTCTAATTGGCAGGATGTGACTAGTGGTGTCCTCAACTATTCACTGTATTCATTAATGACTTAGATGATGATATATAAAGCCACATAAACAAATTTGACAATGATGCGAAGATAGGCGGCATTGTAAATAGTGTAGATTGAAGCATAAAATTACATTGCAATATTAATTAAGTGAATGGGCAAAACTGTGGCAAATGGATTTCAATGTAGAGAAAATGTGAGGTTATTCACTTTGGACCTAAAAAGGATAGAACAGGGTACTTTCTAAATGGTGAAAAGCTAGAAACAGTGGAGATCTAAAGAAACTTGGGGGTCCAGGTACATAGATCATTAAAATGTCATGAACAGATACAGAAAATAATTTTAAAAAGGCTAATGGAATGCTGGCCTTTATATCTTGAGGTCTTGAATACAAGGAGGTAGAAATTATGTTTCAGCTATATAAGGCCCTAATTAAACACATTGGACTACTGTGAGCAGTTCTGGGCACCACACCTTAAGATGGATAATATTAGCCTTGCAGAGAGCATGAGCAGCGTAGATTTACTAGAATGATACGTGAACTCCAAGATTTAAGCTACGAGTAGAGAATACAGAAATAAATGTTACATTTCCTAGAATTTGAAAGGTTAAGGTGGTTTGCTCAAAGTTTTCAAGATATTTAGGGGAACAGATAGGATAGATAGAAACTATTACACTGGTTGTCTAAAGCTAGGGGGCATCATCTAAAAATTGGGGCCAGACTGTTCATAACTGAAATCAGGAAACACTCCTACACAAAGGGTAGACATTTGGAACCTTCTTCCACAGATAGTAATTGATGCTCGATCAATTGTTAGTTTCAAATCTGATATTGATAGATTTTTGTTAACAAAGGTTATTAAAGAATATGGGGCAAATGGAGTTAAGTCGCAGATCAGCCATGATCTCACTGAATAGCGGAACAAGCTTGAGGGGCTAAATGGCCTATTCCTGTTCCTATGTTCTTATGCATGACCTATATGAGTTACATATATTTAAGTGTGGTGTATTTGGTAATAATGACAAGTTTTGCTGCACTATTAAGATGAAAAGTACTCCTCATTATACTGACCTTCAAGACATTTTTCTTTGCTATACACTCCTATCTTGTGAAATGTTAACCAATACTTTAAGGTGTGGGGTAATTTGTCAAATATTGTTGATCTTGCAGGTTAAATCCCATTGGATAATGTCTTGGTAATGTATTGAAAATCTTGCAGAACTGGTTTCTACAATGTCTTTAAAGATTTCTAGGTGCAGCCAAAACACTATCCTCAAATACCTCTGCGGAAAATAATTACTAAAAATATTTCAAAACCTCTGGAGCAAACATTTACTAAAAATTATTTGAAACACAATTCTTATATGAAACAACTAAAACCAAAAGTTGAGCTGTTGCCAGTAAAACAATCCTGTTTAGACAGGTCTATTGCATTTGTAGCAATGATAATGGTTTTGTGTATGTGCATGCTAATGCATGCAAAGTGTACTTTACTTTGAACATATTTTAGATGAGGGCTCTTTAAGTGGTGGAGAAGCCTAACCATGGCCGACTCCATCCAATACCTGAAATTTAGAGATGCTTGAAATCATTGGCAGATGTAAATATTTAATTTTCCAATGTTAAGTCAAATACATAAACATATCGGTGTTGAATAATAATTCATTTGAATGGTGCCATTAAATGTAATCATTGTCTTATTTCGTCTGTATATGGTATGAAATGAAAGTTTGAAGACAATAAGGCGAGGCAACATTGTAACAAACAAAGATTAAATAATTGGTTGCTGGATCAAAAATGTGCTACAATTTGGTATGAAGCCAATAACTGATGAATACCAAATGTTTGCTTCAGTTAACACTTTGAAATCCTTGGTGTTTTCTGAATAAGCTACCAGAGTTAGATTTCTTAAAACACAGAACATTTGTGATACTATTGAAACTCTTCCATTGATAAGATTTCATATGAAATTTTCAGTTTCTAAAATTGCTAGAATAACCTTCTCATCTGTGAACTTTCATGGGAACTAAGAAAAATCTACATCAATAGAGTATAATTTCCTTGTAAAAATTGAAAAAATAATTTCTCTACAGGCAGGGAAAATTTACACCAGTGGGTGAATTTATGAACTTTCAAATTTGCTTCCATATATTTGAAATACGTGGAATTGTATAGCACCTATCACATCAAAATATATCAAAGCGCTTTATTTTTGGAGTGCAGTTACTGTTATGTAAGGAAATATGACAGGCATTTATGCCAGTGGTATCTCACAAGCAACAATGAGAATAATAACAGACCATAATTTGCTGTAGCAGGCATCTAATGGCATTTGCCATTAGTTAGACTTGCCCTTGCACATTTGGGGTTTTAAATTTTTTGCGTGCAGGAAAAGAGGGATCGGGAGGGGCGGGTACATCAATCTTTGAAGCTGGCAGGATGTATTGGGAGAGTGGTTAGCAAAGCAAATGGGATATGGGCTTCATAAATCGAGGCATAGAATAAAAAAGCAGGGAGGTTATGCTGAACGTTTTATAAAGCTCTCAGGTTAGGCCCCAACTAGAGTATTGCATCCAGTTCTGGTCACCACACTTTAGGAAGGATGCGAGGGTCCTTGAGAAAGTGCAGATGAGATTTACCAGAATGATTCAAAGGATGGGAGATTTTAGTTACAAAAGCTAAGGTTGTTCTCCCTGGAGGAAAGGAGATTGAGGGAAGATTTGATAGAAGCATACAAGATTCTGACAGGCTTAGATAAGTTAGACAAGTGTTACGGCCAAGGCGAGGAGGGGGTCACAGTTGCCCCTCCTCTTATTTGACCACAACAGAGTTTATTCTTTTTTTTTTTAAAAAAACAGTGCTTGTGCTTATCTCCTCTGACTGTTTTATCTTTTACCTTTACTGTGATCATGAAAGAACCTTACCGACAGGTATTCTCAAGTTTAAACAGGAAAGAGATAAAAGTTTATTATATTTAACAATCGAAACCAGATTAAAAATTTTTTTTAAATGCCACTCATTCACATGAGGATCACACACACACACACACACACACACACACACACACACACAAAAATAGATTACAAAATGGAGTCGGCTTTTTGGCTAAAAGTCCTGAATAAATAAAAGTGAAATACACCATCGGTGGGGTTGGATGATTCAGTGGTCTTCTGGTTGAAATTGTATTTGCTCAGGGTTTTCTTAAAGGCAGACTGGTAGGTGGCTCTTCTCCCCTGGTCTGTGGCTGTAGCAGTCTGTAGGCTTGGAAGGTCCACAGTTGCAGACAGTTTTCAAACTTGATGTTTTCTGGGGAGAGAGAGAGAACGAGAGAAAGAAAGAAAGGCACAAAGCCTTCTCTGCTGCTGCAGTCTCAGTTACTGCTCGTCTCTTCTCTAACAAAATTCCCAGTTTTTCCGGAGATGAACAGACGGCCACATAGTTCCCTTTGTTTTTAATGAGGTCCAAAGTCTAAAACCCAAAAGCTCTCAGATGGTATTGTCAGCGTTTACACCCTGGAGGGCCGTCTCCACTTATGAATGCCTCAAGGTAGCTTTGAATGTCCCTCTAATGAGGATGATCTGGATAATCTACTCAGTTAGCCAAAGCATTGTCCTGACCAGGCTTCTTGTTAGATTTTTATCTCTAGTTCGATCTCCTAATATTTCAATGCAAATTGCGGTAGCCATCTTGGCTGCCAGTTTTTAAAAAAAGTTAACCAGGTTTTTTTCCATAAGGAGTCTAATGTTAGTCTCCAACTGATGAATTAATATTTCTAATTTGACATATCGTGTTTTCCTGACACAAGGAAAAGCTGTTCCTATTAACTGATGGTACAAGGACTAGAAGACACAGATTGAAGGTTTTGGGCAAGAGATGCAGGGGGAATGTGACAAACTTTTTTAAAAAAAACATAGTGAGCAGTAAAGACTTGGAATTCACTGCCCACGATGGTGGAAGCAGAGACAATCAATGATTTCAAAAGGAAATTGGATGGACACTTGAAGGCAATAAACTTACAGGCCAATGGGGATAGGGTGGGGGGAGTGGGACTAACTGGATTGCTCGGTGGAGAGCCAGCATGATTCAATGGGCTGAATGGCCTCCTTGTATGCCGTAAATAACTATGATATTGCAAAAGGTGAGAGCTGATGATTTAATAGTGAGGGAAACCATATATCTGGGAACTGAATGGACTGGAAAACTGTGTATCTCCTTCTGTGCAACACTTAATACTTGACCAAAAGGGTACTGTGACTGAAATGGACAAGATTTATTTTTGTGGCAAGTTTAGTTCGTATCTACCATGCAAATACAGCAGCCTCATGTCATTTAATGCAGTTCAGTGGTGAACCAGACAGCGAGATGCCGTTTTTCCAAAGCTAACTGAGCGGAGCATCTCGGACAGTAATTTTTGGATATTTGAGTTTAACTGCGCATCTGCCCCTCACCTGTAGTTTTTGTACCATTTGCACATAACGGAGAGTGCTATTCGCTTCATGGTTAGTTTGACAGAAAATTATGGCTCAATTAATCCAGGCTTTCCAATTCATTTTTCTGTACCTGAGTCACGTAAAAACAGTTAGAATACAAATGTTGATTTATGGAATGGTTAGAAAATTCAATAGAAGATTGTCTTCTTTCAATTTTGCAACATTTTGGCTTTTTAATTTATTAATTGTTGGAATGTCAGTTAGCCTGACATTAGTAGTTGGGAAAATATTAGTATCTATTATTCGAGGCATGATAGCAGGCCTGTAGAAAATCATATGATTAAGCAGAGTCAACACAGATTTATGAAAAGGAAATGGTGTTTGACAAATCTGCTAGAGTTTTTTGGGAATGTAAAATAGTAGGGTGGATAAGGGAGAACCAGTGTATGTTGTGCTTTGGGGTTTTTTTAAAAAAGCATTTGATAAGGTGCAGCATAAGAGATTACAAAAATTAGGGCTCATGGGTTTGGGGTGCAGCAAGATTAGACTCAAACCAAAGAAGCTGCATCATTCCAAGCAGAAGGGCAGCCCGCGCATCAACACTAGCAGAATTTCTCATCCACAGCTGTTACATAGGTTTCTAAATTCACTTGAAAAAGCCCTTCAGAACACTCCTACAGGGGATGCAGAGACCAAGTGGGCCCACATCACAGACGCCATCTATGACTCAGCAATGACCACCTATGGCAAACGTGTAAAGCGGAATGTAGACTGGTTTCAAACTCACTTTGAAGAGCTGGAACCTGTCATAGCCGCTAAGCGCATTGCACTGTTGAACTACAAGAAAGCCCCCAGCGAGTTAACATCCGTAGCACTTAAAGCAGCCAGAAGCACTTCACAAAGAACAGCCAGGCGCTGCGCAAATGACTACTGGCAACACCTATGCAGTCATATTCAGCTGGCCTCTGACACTGGAAATATCAGAGGAATGTATGATGGCATTGAGAGCACTTTCGGGCCAACCATCAAGATTGCCCCCCTCAAATCTAAATCAGGGGACACAATCACTGACCAACGCAAGTAAATGGACCGCTGGGTGGAGCACTACCTAGAACTATACTCCAGGGAAAATGTTGTCAATGAGACCGCCCTCAATGCAACCCAGTCTGTACCAGTCATGGATGAGCTGGATGTACAGCCAACAAAATCGGAACTGAGTGATGCCATTGATTCTCTAGCCAGCGGAAAAGCCCCTGGGAAGGACGGCATTACCCCTGAAATAATCAAGAGTGCCAAGCCTGCTATACTCTCAGCACTACATGAACTGCTATGCTTGTGCTGGGACGAGGGAGCAGTACCACAGGACATACGCGATGCCAATATCATTACCCTCCAAGAACAAGGGTGACCGCGGTGACTGCAACAACTACCGTGGAATCTCCCTGCTCAGCATAGTGGGGAAAGTCTTCTCTCGAATCGCTTTAAACAGGCTCCAGAAGCTGGCTGAGCGCGTCTACCCTGAGGCACAGTGTGGCTTTCGTACAGAGAGATCGACCGTTGATATGCTGTTCTCCCTTCGTCAGATACAGGAGAAATGCCGCGAGCAACAGATGCCCCTCTACATTGCTTTCATTGATCTCACCAAAGCCTTTGACCTCGTCAGCAGACGTGGTCTCTTCAGACTACTAGAAAAGATCGAATGTCCACCAAAGCTACTAAGTATCACCTCATTCCATGACAATATGAAAGGCACAATTCAGCATAGCGGCGCCTCATCAGACCCCTTTCCTATCCTGAGTGGCATGAAACAGGGCTGTGTTCTCGCACCTACACTGTTTGGGATCTTCTTCTCCCTGCTGCTCTCATGCGTTCAAGTCTTAAGAAGGAATTTTCCTCCACACAAGATCTGGTGGCAGGTTGTTCAACCTTGCCCGTCTAAGAGCGAAGGGCAAAGTACAAAACGTCCTCATCAGGGAACTCCTCTTTGCTGACGATGCTGCATTAACATCCCACACAGAAGAGTGTCTGCAGAGTCTCATCGATAGGATTGCCGCTGCCTGCAACGAATTTGGCCTAACCATCAGCCTCAAGAAAACGAACATCATGGGACAGGACGTCAGAAATGCTCCATGCATCAATATTGGCGACCACGCTCTGGAAGTGGTTCAAGAGTTCACCTACCTAGGCTCAACTATCACCAGTAACCTGTCTCTAGATGCAGAAATCAACAAGCGCATGGGAAAGGCTTCCACTGCTATGTCCAGACTGGCCAAGAGAGTGTGGGGAAACGGCGCACTGACACGGAACACAAAAGTCCGAGTGTATCAAGCCTGTGTGCTCAGTACTTTGCTCTATGGCAGCGAGGCCTGGACAACGTATGTCAGCCAAGAGCGACGTCTCAATTCATTCCATCTTTGCTGCCTCTGGAGAATCCTTGGCATCAGGTGGCAGGACCATATCTCCAACACAGAAGTCCTTGAAGCGGCCAACATCCCCAGCATATACACCCTACTGAGCCAGCGGCGCCTGAGATGGCTTGGCCATGTGAGCCGCATGGAAGATGGCAGGATCCCCAAGGACACATTGTACAGCGAGCTCGTCACTGGTATCAGACCCACCGGCCGTCCTTGTCTCCGCTTTAAAGACGTCTACAAATGCGACATGAAGTCCTGTGACATTGATAACATGTCGTGGGAGTCAATTGCCAGCGATCGCCAGAGCTGGCGGGCAGCCATAAATGCGGGGCTAAAGTGTGGCGAGTCAAAGAGACTTAGCAGTTGGCAGGAAAAAAGACAGAAGCACAAGGGGAGAGCCAACTGTGTAACAGCCCCAACAACCAATTTTATCTGCAGCACCTGTGGAAAAGTCTGTGACTCTACAATTGGCCTTTATAGCCACTCCAGGCACTGCTTCGCAAACCACTGACCACTTTCAGGCGCTTACCCATTGTCTCTCGAGACGAGGAGGCCAAAGAAGAGAAGGTTAGCATGGATTGAAGATTGGTTAACGGACAAAAAACAAAGTAGGAATAAATGGGACATTTGTGGGTTGGCAGGCCATAACTGGTGGGGTACTGCAAGAATCAGTGCCAGGGCCTAAGCTATTTACAATTTGAATCAAGACTTAGACAAGGGGACCAAGCGTAATGTTTCCAAGTTTGCTGACATTACAAAGTTATTTGGGAAAGTAAGCTGTGAAGAGGACGCAAAGAGGCTGCAAAAAGATAGGTTAAGTGAGTGGGCAAGAACATAGCAGATGGAATATAATGTGGAGAAATGTGAAGTTATCTACTTTGGTAGGAAAAATAGAAAAGCAGAATTTTTTTTGAAATGGAGAGACTGGAAAATGTTGGTGTACAGAATCCTCTGAATATCAGAGTTAGCATGCAGGTAGAATAAGCAATTAAGAGCGCAAATGATATGTTTGCTCTTATTAAAAAAGGGATTAAAGTAGAAAAGTAAACAAATTTTATGTCAATTGTATAGTGCCTTGTTGAGACCATACCTGGAGTACTATGTACAGTTATGGTCTCCTTACCCAAGGAAGGATTTACTTACCTTAGAAAAAGTGCAACAAAGATTCACTGAACTGATTCCTGGGATGAGGGGATTGTCCTATGAGGAGCAATTGAGTATATTATATTCCCTCGAATTTTGAAGAATGTGAGGGAATCTCATGGAAATTTATACAATCCTTAACGGGCTTGACAGGGTAGATGTTGGGAGGATGTTTCCCTGACTGGGGAGTCTAGAACAAGGGGTCACAGTCTCAGAATAATGTCATAGTCAGAGTTTACAGCACAGAAACAGGCCCGTCGGCCCAGTGCGCCTGCGCCGACCATCAAGCACCCGTCCTAACTCATCCCATTTCCCTGCACTTGGCCCATAGCGTTGTATATTATGGCATTTCAAGTGTTCATCTAAACATTTCTTGAATGTTCCTGCCTCTACCACCTCTTCAGGCAGCGTGTTCCAGATTCCAACCACCTTCTGGGTGAAAAACATTTCTCCACAACTCCCTTCTAAACCTCCTGCGCCTTACCTTAAATCTATGCCCCCTAGTTATTGACCTCTCCGCTAAGGGAAAAAGTTTTTTCCTAACTATCCTAATTTGTTGCCATTTAGTACTGAAATGAGAAGAAATTTCTTCAAAGGGTTGTGAACCTTTGGAATTCTGTACTGTCAGGGATAGTCAATCATTAAACATATGCAAATCATATCAACAGATTTTTTGGATACGAAGGGAATCAAGAATATGAGGATGGAAAGGGAAGGTGTAGCTGAGGTAGATGATCAGCCATGATCTTACGGAATAGCAAAGGAGGCTCGAGAGGCGGAATGCCCTACTCCTGCTCCTATTTCCTGTGTTCTTAACAGTAACTATGTTCTTTCGGCTCTGGCCTCTTGTACACCACCTCCAACCCCATTTTTGGCGCTGTCCCTTCAGCCATGTGGAGTGCATGCTCTGAATTCCCTGCTTAATCCCTTCAGCCTTTCCTCCTTTCAAGAAGGAAAAGGACTTGGATTTATGTAGCAACTTTCACAACCTCAGGACCTCCCAAAGCATTGTATAGCCAATAAAGCCCACAAACAGCAAAGAGATATTGACCAGATAACGTATTTCAGTGATGTTGGTTGAGGGATAAATATTGGCCAGGATACTGGAAAAACTCAGCTGGAGCAGTATTCCAATTCTGGACATTGCACTTTAGGCAGGACATCAAGGCCTTGGAGAAGTTGAAGAGATTCACTGGAATGATACCAGGGATGAGATCTTCAGTTATGTGGAGACTGGAGAAGCTGGGGTTGTTCTCAGAGCAGGAAAAGGTTAAAAAGAGATTTGATAAGACGTGTTCAAAATCATGAAGGGTTTTGGTAGAGCAAGTAAATATAAAATTTACAATGGCTGAAGAGTCAGGAACCAGAGAACACAGATTTAAGGTGATTGGCAAAAGAACTGGAGGGGGACATGGGGAAACTTTTTTTTTAAAGTGAGGAGTTGTCAACTGGAATGCACGAACTGATAGGGTGAGGAAAGCAGATTCAATTGTAACATTAAAAAGGGAATTGGACAAATACATGAAGGGACAGAAATGTGTTATGGGGGAAGAGCAGGAGTGTGGGATTAATTGGATAGCTCCAAAGAACTGGCACCAGCATGATGGGCCGAATGGTCTCTGTGCTGTATTATGATTCTAAATACACAAACTGTCTTTGAAATTATGAGAAAACCATACAAATCTATGATAGGTAATCTTGTTTTTGACAAGTGTCAGCTACCATCCTATTTTCATAGATCGGAACAAGAATTAACATGGTTGTTTAGCTCAACAAGGTTGCTTAAGTAGCAAGTGAATAATTTAAGTTTAGTTTAGTTTAGAGATACAGCACTGAAACAGGCCCTTCGGCCCACCGAGTCTGTGCCGACCATCAACCACCCATTTATACTAATCCTACACTAATCCCATATTCCTACCACATCCCCACCTGTCCCTATATTTCCCTACCACCTACCTATACTAGGGGCAATTTCTAATGGCCAATTTACCCATCAACCTGCAAGTCGTTTGGCGTGTGGGAGGAAACCGGAGCACCCGGAGAAAACCCACGCAGACACAGGGAGAACTTGCAAACTCCACAGAGGCAGTACCCGGAATTGAACCCGGGTCGCTGGAGCTGTGAGGCTGCGGTGCTAACCACTGCGCCGCCCTAATTTATTCTGCAACACACTATAATGTCATTGAGCTGCAAAAATTTAGTTTCAGACATACTTTTTGTTTTACTTGTAGGCTGCTGTCCTTGGCTGGGCTCGCCAGTCATTTTTCATTTACTTTTTTTCTTCATGTCCGAATATTGTTCAGTTTAACAGGCCTATTATGTTATACAAAAGCTACAGCTTTTCATATACATAATTTATGAAACTTGAACCTGATGAATTTAGTTTAAAAGCCATTCTGTATGTGTGATCTTCATGTTACTCAAGATGAATGAATAATTTTAACATACTGTGTGTTACAAATGTGATAGCTGCTGCAACAGGGATTTAAGAGCTTCATCTTGTTTTTTTTTCCAGATTAAGCTACGAAACCCGACTTTTGTTTTGGAGGAAGCCAGATCAATGTTTCTGGATAACAACAAAGATGATATCTAATTGTTGACATTTCATCTCTTCCACGTGTTCAAGATAGCAAAATTCAAACTATGCAATATGACTGTCCTTTTCAGAGTGGCACATATAATCACTCGTATACTAGTTTTAAACTTACATTTGGTACTCAACTACACTTTCACGTAAACACATCAGCAAATTTGCCAAGATTTTCTGAAACAATTCCAACAAAACATTTCTATAAAGCATTCGTTCTGGACCAAAGAATAATCCACTGCATGTAAATTGAATACCTGGTGGGTAAAGAGTCACCTAGTAGTAGGTGCTTCGGCGAGGACGCTCCAGTGCAGCAATACGCTGGAGGTGTGGTCTGCGTCCTAGATGGTGACCTTTTTATTTTCTCCAAGGCCCCTGGAACCTACTCTACTTTGCAGTTTTTTTTATGCTTCCATTTCACTTTTCCTTATCCCACCACCTTCAGCTATTCACATTTACAACTCTGCCTCAAATACATTGAACTACTTTGATTTCTCTCATTATGCTGACAATTGCCTGATGCCAATATCACTGCTATTTAAGCTCTTTACAGGTACTGTAATTGTATTACTTTTCTCATATTTTTCCCCAGCCTCTTCCCTTGCTCCAGTTTTTTTTTAAAAAAGGAGTCTGTATCCAAAATGTTAATCTGTCCTTTCCAGTTGAAGACTGACCTAGGTAGCTACAGTATTTTCTGTTTAAGATTTCTAACTTCTGCAGTTTTTGCTTTGCATGATCAAGTGTCCATTGTATTCAGCAAGTTATTCTGATTTTCATCATTGAAATAGATCAAAATCTAAAACTGTTGCAACAGGTGAAGCTATGTATGTTTTATTTGCTAAAATTTTTTTAAATGGTGCAAAAACCTATTAGTTCTGCTTGCTATCTAGCAATTCTGCTGGAAAATGAACGTGAAGACATCAGTGGCGAACTGAAGTGCTCTTAGCTGTTATATCGCCATAGTCAAATAACTGTGAGACTCATTCATGAAGAATGGAAACTTTGATAGGACCATACTCCAGCGCGGTAACTACTTTTCAGGAGGAACATTCTAATTGAAAAAAATTCCAGATTCTTCGATACATTCTAAAGAGGAAAATTATTTAACTTAAAACAGCTTAATTTTTGGAATGACTGCATTAAATTGGACATCATGCTGACAGGCAAATCCAATGTGCATGGAAGATCTTAAATTGTCTAATACTCATAGCAAATGGAAACTTGCCAAGGGCCTCAGCACTTTCAGGTTCTAAAAAGGTCTCATCAATGGAAGATTGTGAATTAGCCAACATATGTAGAATTTTTCCTGCAGAGATAATCAAAGTAGTTAACACAGCATACAAAATATGAAAGACTGAAGGGTAAATACATACCCTGTAGTTATGTCACCATTAATAAGAATTTATTAGATGGTTCTTGCTGTATCAAGCTTTCAAAGATTCAAAGTTCTATAGTAAACAACCTAAGTTTCTTCTTTAAGGTTTAAAGCCAACCACACTGTCCTTTTCTTCTTTGACCTCCTTGTCCCGAGAGACAATGGAGGTTGTCAGTGGTTTGTGCAGCAGTGCCTGGATTGGCTATAAAGGCCAATTCTAGAGTGACAGACACTTCCACAGGTGCTGCAGATAAAATTGGTTGTCGGGGCTGTTATACAGTTGGCTCTCTCCTCGCGCTTCTGCCTTTTTTCCTGCCAACTGCTAAGTCTCTTCGACTCGCCACGCTTTAGCTCCGCCTTTATGGTTGCCTGCCAGCTCTGGCGATCGCTGGCAACTGACTCCCACGACTTGTGTCGCATTTGCAGAAGTCTTTAAAGCGGAGCCATGGATAGCCAGTGGGTCTGGTACCAGTGACGAGCTCGCTGTACAATGTGTCCTTGGGGATCCTGCTATCTTCCATGCGGCTCACATAGTCAGCGGCGCCTGAGATGGCTTGGCTCAGAAGGGTGTATAAACTGGGGATGTTGGCTGCCTCGAGGACTTCTGTGTTGGAGATATGGTCCTGCCACCTGATGCCAAGGATTCTCCGGAGGCAGCGAAGATGGAATGAATTGAGACGTCGCACTTGGCTGACATACGTTGTCCAGGCCTCGCTGCCGTAGAGCAAGGTACTGAGGACACAGGCTTGATACACTCGGACTTTTGTGTTCCGTGTCAGTGCGCCATTTTCCCACACTCTCTTGGTCAGTTTGGACATAGCAGTGGAAGCCTTACCCATGCGCTTGTTTAATTCTGGATCGAGAGACAGGTTACCGGTGATAGTTGAGCCTAGGTAGGTGAACTCTTGAACCACTTCCAGAGCGTGGTCGCCAATATTGATGCATGGAGCATTTCTGACGTCCTGTCCCATGATGCTCATTTTCTTGAAGCTGATGGTTAGGCCAAATTCATTGCAGGCAGCCGCAAACCTGTCGATACGTCTCTGCAGACACTCTTCAGTGTGAGATGTTAATGCAGCACCGTCAGCAAAGAGGAGTTCCCTGATCAGGACTTTCCATACATTGGTCTTTGCTCTTAGATGGGCAAGGTTGAACAACCTGCCACCTGATCTTGTGTGGAGGAAAATTCCTTCTTCAGAGGACTTGAACGCATGTGAAAGCAGCAGGGAGAAGACCACAAAACAGTGTAGGTGCAAGAACACAGCCCTGTTTCACGCCACTCAGGATAGGAAAGGGGTCTGATGAGGCGCCGCTATGTTGAATTGTGCCTTTCATATCGTCATGGAATGAGGTGATACTTAGTAGCTTTGGTGGGCATCCGATCTTTTCTAGTAGTCTGAAGAGACCACTTCTGCTGACAAGGTCAAAGGCTTTGGTGAGATCAATGAAAGCAAATGTAGAGGGGCATCAATTGTTCACGGCATTTCTCCTGTAGTTGGCGAAGGGAGAACAGCATGTCAATGGTGGATCTCTCTGCACGAAAGCCAAACTGTGCCTCAGGGTAGACGCGCTCGGCCAGCTTCTGGAGCTTGTTTAAAGCGACACGAGCGAAGACTTTCCCCACTATGCTGAGCAGGGAGATTCCACGGTAGTTGTTGCAGTCACCGCGGTCACCCTTGTTTTTATAGCGGGTGATGATATTGGCATCGCGCATGTCCTGTGGTACTGCTCCCTCGTCCCAGCACAGGCAAAGCAGTTCGTGCAGAGCTGAAAGTATAGCAGGCTTGGCACTCTTGATTATTTCAAGGGTAATGCCGTCCTTCCCAGGGGCTTTTCCGCTGGCTAGAGAAATCAATGGCATCACTGAGTTCCGATTTTGTTGGCTGTACGTCCAGCTCATCCATGACTGGCAGAGACAGGGTTGCACTGAGGGCGGTCTCAGTGACACACTTTTCCATGGAGTATAGTTCTAGGTAGTGCTCCACCCAGCGGTCCATTTGCTTGCGTTGGTCAGTGATTGTGTCCCCCGATTTAGATTTGAGGTGGGCAATCTTCTTGATGGTTGGCCCGTAAGCTCTCTTAATGCCATCATACATCCCTCTGATATTTCCTGTGTCAGAGGCCAGCTGAATATGACTGCATAGGTGTTGCCAGTAGTCAGCTGCACAGCGCCTGGCTGTTCGTTGTGCAGCGCTTCTGGCTGCTTTAAGTGCTACGGATGTTAACTCGCTGGGGCTTTCTTGTAGTTCAGCAGTGCAATGCGCTTAGCGGCTATGACAGGTTCCAGCTCTTCAATGGGAGATTGAAAGCAGCCTGCATTCCGCTTCACACAATTGCCATAGGTGGTCATTGCTGAGTCATAGATGGCGTCTCTGATGTGGGCCCACTTGGTCCCTGCATCCCCTGTGCGAGTGTTTTGGAGGGCTTTTTCAAGTTAATTTAGAAACTTGCGTAACAGCTGTGGATGAGAAATTCTGCTCGTGTTGATGCGTGGGCGGCCCTTCTGCTTGGAGTGATGCAGCTTCTTTGGTTTGAGGCTAACCTTGCTGCACACCAGGGAGTGGTTGGTGTCGCAGTCCGCACTGTGGAAGCTGCATGTGATTTGAACATTGTTTAAGGAGGCTCGCCTTGTGACGATGAGGTCCAGCTGGTGCCAAGGACGTGATCTTGGGTACCTCCAAGAAACCTGGTGACAGGGTTTAGTGTGAAAGAATGAGTTGGTGGTGCAGAGGTTATGATAGGTACACAACTCAAGCAGTCTCTGTCCATTCTCATTCATCCTTACAATGCCATAGCGCCCAAGGCAGGAAGGCCATGAGTCATGTTCGGCGCCAAACCTGGTATTAAAGTCCCCCAGCAGGAATAGGTGTTTGGTGTTGGGGATACTACTAATGATATTTGGAGTTCCTCATAGAACTGGTCTTTAGCTTCAGGTGGGGAGCAGAATGTTGGATCATAGATGCTGAGTAGGTGTACTGGACCAGAGGCGGTGAACATTCGGATGGATAGTATGCATTCCAAGCCATACGAGGGTGGCTCTGTCATGCTGAACAAAGAGTTTCTGATGGCGAAGCCCACTCCATGCTGTCTTGGTTCTTCAGGATCCCTACCCTGCCAGAAGGTGGTGTAGTCTTGCTCTCTTAGAGATCCGCTCGCAGGGAGGCGTGTCTCCTGAAGTGCTGCAATGTCCACATTGAGTCTACTGAGCTCGTTGTTGATGATGGCGGTCTTCCGAGAATCGTTGATTTGTGTAAGGTCTTCCGACAGGCCAGGACACATAGTTGACGTTCCAGCTTGCAAAACGAAGGGCTGGTACCTTCTTTCCTTTTTTGGTCGTGCTGTTTGGTGCGGTGTTACAGTCCACTTGTCAGGCAATGACCCTGAGCTCCAAGCACCCATTGAAGCACGTGAACTGTGGCGGGACAGAACCTTACTGACCGGGGGCTGCCCAGTTTGAGGCGGGCAGTAGCTGTCCAGTGAGATGCCATGACCTCTCCCACCGACAAAGGCAACCCGTGGCACCCAATCTCTACGCCAATTGAGCTGGACTTATAACCCGTAACTGCTGCCTTCAGTGTTGATTTGGTTGCTGTGAGGCGACTATGGAGTGACCTCTCCATGGCGCATGCCTGGGCAGATGTATGGAGGTTGTGAGTTGCCCAAGCGTCAAAACCCCCCTCTCAGCCTTCCTGGTGGGGTCGTAATGAGTGCAGAGCACGATGTTTGGCACCAGTATGGCTGCAGGAACTGCCGGAAACATGCCAAAGGTGACACATGACCGCCTTCGGGGTTCTGCTCCGGATTTTCTGTTAGGGTTTACTCCCTTAGCCTTGGTCTCTCCCGAGACGCCCACAAGGCAGTGGGGTTGTTGGGGCCTTTAAGCACAAGTTAAACACACAGATGCATGTCAAGCTTTATATAAATGACTTTTTTTTTTAATGACCAGGTCTTCTGAACTTGTCGATCAGTACAAATCAGATCACTGGGACAGAAATTCAATAACTAGCAAACATGAAAAACAAATTACGTGCGCTTTAGAGATCCCCACACACATGAAAATAACTATTGCACTGCAATAGATTTTTTGCTATTTAATGTTGGCAGAGTTATTAAACAGAGTGTAATTTATTTGATTTTATACATGCAAAAATTAATTTTGTCCAAATTAAAAAAATATTAGCATGCTACCTGTTACTGCAGAACCCTTACACCAACTATTTCAAACATTGTAGGACAGGAGCTCTCTTGACAGCACAATTCCTGCATTAGTTTCCCTTTAAAGCGAATTGATAGCATTAGTAAATTTTTGACCAAATTGAAAACAATTCTGTGCCTCTTCATTTACTGTCAAAAACTTTTATTCCATTTTGTATTGAAGCATTTAGAAGTCCTTTAGAACATTTGCTAAATGATTGTTTGAGAATGCCGCATATTTTAAAATATGCAGCATTTACCCATTACTATTGGTAAATGCTTTATTTGTAGATGCAGGAAAACATCAATTTCTTCAAGTATATTGGTAAAACTGAATTGTTCAGTTATAAGCAACTAAGCTACCAGAAATTTTAAAAGGTTACTGTACATTTGGAATAGCCTGAGTGACATGGCCAGTGAACTAGGAATAGTTAGAACTAAACTGTGACTAGACTCCAAAATATCAATGTCAGACAAGCCATTAACAGAAACAGGAGGGAGAAAGGAGGAGGGATACGTTGATGGGGTTAGATAAAGGAGGATGCAAGGAGGCTGCTGTGGAGCATAAATACCGACATTGAGCTGTTCAGCTGAATAGCCAGTTTCTCTGCTGCAACAGCTGTAAGATTTCTACAACATGAAATACTAGGAAACTCAAAACCAAAAATAAAGGGTGAGATATGGGCGGCACAGTGGATAGCAGCTATCACATTTGTAACACACAGTATGTTAAAATTATTCATTCATCTTGAGTAACATGAAGATCACACATACAGAATGGCTTTTAAACTAAATTAATCAGGTTCAAGTTTCATAAATTATGTATATGAAAAGCTGTAGCTTTTGTATAACATAATAGGCCTGTTAAACTGAACAATATTCGGACATGAAGAAAAAAAGTAAATGAAAAATGACTGGCGAGCCCAGCCAAGGACAGCAGCCTACAAGTAAAACAAAAAGTATGTCTGAAACTAAATTTTTGCAGCTCAATGACATTATAGTGTGTTGCAGAATAAATTAGGGCGGCACAGTGGTTAGCACTGCAGCCTCACAGCTCCAGCGACCCGGGTTCGATTCTGGGTACTGCCTGTGTGGAGTTTGCAAGTTCTCCCGATGACCGCGTGGGTTTCCACCGGGTGCTCCGGTTTCCTCCCACAGCCAAAGACTTGCAGGTTGATTGGTAAAATGGCCATTGTAAATTGCCCCTAGTGTAGGTAGGTGGTACGAGAATGGTGGGGATGTGGTAGGGAATGTGGGATTAATGTAGGATTAGTATAAATGGGTGGTTGTTGGTCAGCACAGACTCGGTGGGTCGAAGGGTCTGTTTCAGTGCTATATCTCTAAAGAAAAGAAAATATAGGATGAGAGAAGAATAAATTACATGAAATTGTATATGATACAACTAATTGACCTTCCGTCTCATTGCTGATGGGAAGTCAGAGGAACTCTGCTGGAGCTGAAAAAATTTGATATAATTCAAGTTTGGAGGTGGCAGTAGAGCAGAAGCACCAGCATGCTGAAGGCCCAACTTTCCAGGTGCATTTTGGTAGATCAATATTTGGCTGCATTTCAGTAGGCATAGGATGCACTACTTGATCATTTTTTTGCAAATTCCAAAATATAACTTTGGTGCCAAACACAACTTACCTGAATCAGGTGGGGAACTAAATGTCTACAAGAATTCTATTGTAAATATTTATAGTGGCAATTTTAATTATGAAACGCTTTATAGGAGGTAAGGTTTTGTGGACAGGAAGTATATGCTGTTAATAAAATTATACATATGGCATGTGTTTTAAGCAAATTAAGCTTTGAAATTTAAAATATAAACTGAAGACATTGTTCCAGTGGTTTTAGAAATAAATAACTTGCATTTCTGTATTTATTGTCAGTAAGCTTAAAGAAATTCTTTGTTTGGAGTAATGGCTTTCAGATGTACCAAATGCTGGTGTTTCATAAACTCATATTTAACTTGGAAGGCTTTTGCTCTCATAATTAGAAGGTAGAAAACTACCAAGACAGTGGACCCTGGGCAACTTGTCACATTCAGCATCACATTTAAACATTTTTAAAACAAAATCCCACCTTTTTTTTTTTAAATGGTCACCTCTGTTCTTCATTAAAGCTAACAGACATTGAGAATGTGCTTAGATTTCACCAAATTGAACACACCAATACTGTTTCAAATATTGAGTAGCCCACAGTGTGACTATGTTCATGTTTCAGGAGGGACTAGATAATTGATGTCCTATATTTTGGTTGCGATGTAATGAAGTCTTAAGTTCTCATTTGTAATATAGCCATGTTATTACTGGGTAAATGTTCTGAAGATTTTCTTTGTGGACCTCACAACCACATAATAGAGGGGGATAAAGTGTTTCATCTTCATACACGGATACTGCTTCTGAGAGAAAAAACCTGATGCCACTTCAAATAGGCTGCACAAGAAAACTGTCAAGTTATGAAAGACATATACAGGCTAAATTAATCTGGAATAAAAGCAGAAAATGCTGAAACTACTCAACAGGTCATGCAGCATCTGTGGAGAAATATGGTTAACATTTCAGATCGATGACCTTTTGTCAGAACTGGAAAAAATTAAGATGCTACATGTTTTAAGCAAGCACAGGAGGAGGAGGAGAACAACAAAAGGGAGGGTCTGTGATACAATCAAGGAACATTAAATGACAAAAAGGATGATGATACAAAGCAAAAGGAGATGGTAATGGAGGTGGTGTAAATGGGCATAGTAAAAATCATTAGCACCGCAGCCTCACAGCTCCAGCGACCCAGGTTCAATTCTGGGTACTGCCTGTGCTGAGTTTGCAAGTTCTCCCTGTGTCTGCGTGGGTTTTCACTGGGTGCTCCGGTTTCCTCCCACAGCCAAAGACTTGCAGGTTGATAGGTAAATTGGCCATTATAAATTGCCCCTAGTATAGGTAGGTGGTAGGGGAATATACGGACAGGTGGGGATGTAGGAATACGGGATTAGTGTCGGATTAGTATAAATGGGTGGTTGATGGTCGGCGCAGACTCGGTGGGCCGAAGGGCCTTTTTCAAGTGCTGTATCTCTCATATATATCTCTCTCTCTCTGAAAAATGGGGTCAAGTGTTATGATCTGAAAATGTTGAATTCAATATGGAGTTTGAAAGGCTGTAAAGTACCTAGGGTTATTTTGGGCTTCATTCGAACAGTGTCGGAGTCATAGAACAGCATGATTGTAGCAGGGCAGAGAATTAAACTGAGGCAACTGGAATCTATTTCAGAATTCCAGCATCTGCAGTATTTTGCTTTTGTTCAAGTTAATCTGGAAATTGATGTGAATTAGTTTCTCTCCTCCCCCCACACCCCCAGCCTCATGGCCAACCTTTAGAGCTAGCCATTAAAACATTTCATACTACAAAATATAGTTCAATGTAAAGTGGTTTATGATGCACATCAACAGCAGTAGTATGACTCACGAAGTGGCTCCCAGTCTGACTCAAGTGTTGCAACCAGGAGGTACAAGAGCACCTCGACCAAGTCGTCTGACACTTTTGTTTTCCACTGGATGGAATATAACTTTTACCATGACAAAGTTAATGTTTAAAAAGCTCTTCAGACCTCCTGGACAAAATTAGCCACCTAAAAAGGCAGAACTCTGCACATGTCCAGACAGGGCACCTTTATCACTGAGCTCAGTGGCGACTTGGAGTGAGGTTCAATGAGCAGTACAACTCTGGCCCGAGTTGCACATTGCACTATATAGATACTGGTATCTGCAGTATAATGACAGCAAAAAGACAACAAAGGCAAAATATACATAGCCAGTGCACTGAAATCACAACTAGTTTGTATAATGATACTCATTTTTAAAAAAAACCTTCGGCCTGCTCCCAGTGGCACAAGAAGCACTGACTTTTTTTTCCCCACTGAAATCAGTACAAAACAAAAAACTTAGACAACTTGCAAGTGCTCTACGCATCATTTTGTACATGAACATGCAGTAGAAATTGAAGCTACTTGCCTGAAGTGACAAGCAAATTACACAAGCTCTTGAGAATTCAGACATTTAAAAAATTGCAAGTCTTTTAAAATGACTAAATAGCCAATAAAGTAACTGGCCTCAAAGAATCCAGTGATGACACTAAAACATGAGCAGGATTGATTCTTGGGAGTCCAACTGTTTTTCAACAGGTTTCTCAAAGTTGTCTTCATATATCCAACAAAGTTAGATAAAGAGGCTGTCTGTATGTCGAACACATAGTTTAATGGCGAGTAAACTCTAGATTGATGGCTAAAAAAATTGCACCCAATAATGTTTTGTAGGTGTAAACACATTGAATGCATTGTTGGAACCAATACTTGGGGTTGCACTTGATAGAAACATTCTAACCATTCCAGATAGTTTTTTTTTTTCAGTCCTTAATCTGGAATCAAGATGCTTTATTCTTGTATCATCCTCTGAACAAAGTGCATCATAGACAAACTGATATACCAAAAAAAGTCTTAGACAGTGCAGAGATTTACTAGAATGGCACTTCAGTTACATGGAGACTATGCTGGGATTGTTTTCCTTGCTGCACAGTAAGAGAATTAGAGTTGTTCAAATTTATGAAAGGTTTTGATACAAGTAGATAGGGAAAGTCAGAAGGGTCAGTAACCAGAGGACAGCAATTCAAGATAATTGGCAAAAAAATCTAGAGCTGGGGAAAATTAGTGTGTGTGTGTATGTATATATATATAAAAAACTTGATATGATCCTGAATGCATTCTCTGAAACAGTGGAAGCAAATTCAATAGTAACTTTCAAAAGGGAATTGCATATATTCTTGAAAAGGAAAAATTCACAGGGTTATGGGAAAAAAAAGAGACTAGAACTAACTGAATAGTTTTTTCAATAGTCAGTACAGGTATGAAGAGTCAAAAAGCCTCCTTCAGTGCTATATGATTCTATGAAAAAGATGGAAAATCCACAAGCAATTAGTTGGAATGGCAAAGTGGTGAGAGAAGAAATGGCCAGTGAGGGACAAACAGCATTCACCCAAGAGGCACACTCAGTTGGGCACTACTTCGCTACAATTTTGCTCATCTCCTAGAATGAAAAGTCCAATCACAAAGCACTCCCAGCTAATTATGCAGTTGAGTGACAGCTATTTCTCAATTACTGACTAATCACCACTAGTGTGCAAGCCATAATGTAATTTAAATGAAATAATGGAAAAAATAAAACTGTGGGTTAAGTTAAATCCACTTACCCTGTTATTAAGAAACTCAATCCTGTATAGCACACAATAATCTTTTTAATGATTAAATTTAAACAATCAATTAAATCCTATACAAATCCAAAGTAAATGCATGCACTTTGCCATTTTATGGCACCATTTTAATCTGAATTTTAAACTGAAGAGCAAAAATGTTTTGCACTGGTCATTGTCCCAAAATATCCAAAAGTAGTACTGAGTTGTATTAGATAGCAGTTATATTGTTCTTTTTGTACAACAGTTCCGTCACTTCATGCACCAAGTGCTGTAAACTGTTCTATATGAAGGCTATTTCCCAATAATTTACAAGCAGTTTTTATCCAAAATGAGAACTAGTAGGGTGCCCTCTGTCCAGCTGATCCTGCAGTTGTGCAAGTACATCCAATTCTCTTTCAACTCTCTCTGTTTTGTGGCTTACCAATGATCGATAAAAGTGAACTGCAAAGATGATGAAAATTAATCCAAAGGGTACCATAATCGTTGTGGATGTAATTGCTGCAGCTTCTCCAGGTGTTATCGATGTCAAACTATTATTTCCGTTATTAACCACAGGATTCTTATTTAATGGAAGAAACTTAACCCAACAAAGTAGCACAACTTCTGCAAGAAAAAGCAAGGTCCCAATGACTGTGGAGAAAGCCCATGCAAGTTCAATATGCCTGTGCATGCGCTCATGGGGTGATTCATGAACAGAATTGAGATTATGAACGTTGCTGACAGCCTCTATATTTGGAAGAATACAAGTGCTTATCATGAGAGCAAAAAGGTGTACTGCAACTAGCACAGTTGTGCAGGCACTGAAGGCTATCAAGAGACCTTGTGGGTAATTGTGGGTTGATTCAAGCTGCACCTCCACCATGGCTACCTAAAAACAAAACAAAGAGTCAATTGTTTGTAACAAAAGTTGACAAGCATACATGAATCATATCGTTTGAGTTAATACTCCATCTTGCATGCACCCCCACCCCACCATCACTTATTTTTCTCAATTCTTGCCTCTGTTCACATTTTCATTTTGTCCTTCCTGGGTCCTGAGCAGTCTTTTCTCTTTGCCCTCCCAGGTTAATAATGCTGTTCCAAGCAACCACATGCCCCTGTTCAAGATAGTTAGTGCCGAAGTTAATACTTTCATGCCAGAGAAAAGTGTACAGTGGCAGTATTTTGCCATGTCACCACCCAGTTTGTATTTCAGCTGAATTTTCATTTCTGATCAATGTTTTTCTTCACATTTTTGATCACATTATATTCTCTTACATGTCTTTTAACTGTTCCTCAGCAATTATTTGGTCGTTTCTTTTTAGTTTTAACTGTATGGTGATGACTTACCCCTGAGCTTCAATCAATAGCAGACTATTTAACTGCAGAGGACATCACAATCAAGCCCAATCTTGTCCTCACTTTCACAAATACTGACTGCCAGAAGGGAGTCACGGGTTAGTGATCAGGATTGGGAGCCATGGCTAATTTTTCCCCATAGTGTACTGAGCCCAACTGTTGCTCTCCTACCATGGTCCTCAGCAACTCAGCTCAGACCACGGTCTCAAACCATGGACAGAATTTTCCAAATATTCAACTCTTGTAAGACCATTTCTCTTTAAAAGAACTCCATGAAATGGCAGTTGCAGTAACACAGTTGCAGAAATACAGGAATAGGTGTAGGCCATTCGGTGCCGTTTCCTGCTCCCGCCCCGAACTAGAAAACTTTATCAACTTTGCTTCCAATTTCCACCCTTCTCTCACCTTTACATGGTCCATCTCTGACACTTCCCTTCCTCGACTTCTCTGTCTCCATCTCTGGGGATAGGTTGTCTACCAACATCCATTATAAGCCCACTGACTCCCACAGCTACCTCGACTACACTTCTTCACACCCTACCTCCTGTAAGGACTCCATTCCATTCTCCCAGTTTCTCCGTCTCCGACGCATCTGCTCTGATGATGCTACCTTCCATGACAGTGCTTCTGATATGACCTTTTTCCTCAGCCGAGGATTTCCCTCCACTGTGGTTGACAGGGCCCTCAACCGTGTCCGACCCATTCCCTGCACCTCTACCCTCACCCCTTCCCCTCTCTCCCAGAACCGTGACAGGGTTCCCCTTGTCCTCACTTTTCATCCCACCAGCCTCCATATCCAAAGGATCATCCTCTGCCATTTTCGCCACCTCCAGCGTGATGTCACTACCAGTCGCATCTTCCCCTCCCTTCCCGTCAGCATTCCGAAGAGATCGTTCCCTCCGCGACACCCTGGTCCACTCCTCCATTACCCCCACCACCTCGTCCCCGTCCCAGGGCACCTTCCCCTGCAATCGCAGGAGGTGTAATACCTGCCCATTTACCTCCTCTCTCCTCACTATCCCAGGCCCCAAACACTCCTTTCAGGTGAAGCAGCGATTTACTTGTACTTCTTTCAATGTAGTATACTGTATTCGCTGCTCACAGTGTGGTCTCCTCTACATTGGGGAGACCAAGCGCAGACTGGGTGACCGCTTTGCGGAACATCTCCGCTCAGTCCGCAAGCAGGACCCTGAGCTTCCGGTTGCTTGCCATTTCAACACTCCCCCCTGCTCACATCTCTGTCCTGGGATTGCTGCAGTGTTCCAGTGAACATCAACGCAAGCTCGAGGAACAGCATCTCATCTACCGATTAGGCACACTACAGCCTGCCGGACTGAACATTGAGTTCAATAATTTCAGAGCATGACAGCCCCCCACTTCACTTTCATTTTTAGTCATTTTTAGTTATTTTTTCTTCCTTTTTTTTGCATTCCTTTTTACATTTTTTACAATTTTTTTTTGCATTTACTTCATTTCATCTTAGTTTGTTCAGTTTGCTTACCCACTGTTTTTTTTTCAGGTTTGCACTTGCTGCTGTTCAATATTCAGTGTATTTACACCTAATCTGTACTAATGCTTTGTCTTTCAACACACCATTAACATATTGTTTGCCTTTGCTCCGTGACCTTTTGGTCAGCTATGTGGCCTGGTCCAATCTACACCTTCTCCTTTGTTATCTCTTGCCCAACCCCCACCTCACTTGTTTATAATCTGGGACTTTTCTAATATTTGTCAGTTCCGAAGAAGGGTCACTGACCCGAAACGTTAACTCTGCTTCTCTTTCCACAGATGCTGCCAGACCTGCTGAGTGAATCCAGCATTTCTTGTTTTCATTCAGACCCAAGCTTGTTCCACCCTATTCAATTAGATTGTGGCTGATCTGCACCTCTACTCCCTATACCTAAATTTGCCCCTTTTCCTTAATACTCTTACCCAGAGGACAGTGATCCAAAATCACTAAAATAGATCGAATCATTAATTGTTGAGACACTTTTCAATGCACAATTTGCTGCTGTGTTTCCCTACATTAAAACAGTGACTATACTTTAAATTTACTTTATTAGCTGTGAAGCACTTTGAGAAGTTCCAAAGCCGTGCAAGATTCTGTACAAGTGCAAATATTTTTTTCCTTCTTCACATGTTGTCTGAAGTTGTTTCAATTTGACTGCAGTTTCACTTAAACCATTTCCTGACTTGTGAAAAAAGCTGCTGCAGACATGACTAAGATACTTAGACCTCACAGTCAGTGTGAAACTATTAAGCTATTTGTCTGAAACTGTTTTGTTTGGTCAAACTGATTTGTTCTTGTGGACTGAACAAGTGAATGGAAATTTGGTTTAGTGCATTCTTAAATCTTTATTAATGCTTAAAAAGAAATAACCTTATTTTAGTTGGCTAGTTTACAGCACCAATTTATTTTAGGCATTTCACTCTGACTTAAAGTATTCTGCCGTGAAAGCAAACATTGATGTATTAAGATAGAGCGGCCTTTCGTCACCACTTTATATCCTACTGTACATAAAAATAAGTTGTGAAAGAAAACTAATGCTTTAGAACATTTGTCATTAAAAATTTTAATGTCCATCTTGTTTCTAGTGAAAAACAAATCAAAATAAAGAAAATCTAGGAATTTTTTTTTTTCGTGTCAGCTGCCAGAAGTCAAACTGACATTGTGATCCAGTGACAAGAAGCTGCTGATGATCTTAGTGGAATTAAAGGCGGATTTCAACAGAAAATATTATGCAACATTTCCCATTCAGATGAAACATATTTCTAAGATTTAGATATCAGTACCATATATTTATATGTTTACAGTTGTGATAGACAACTCCAGAACCACAAAACATTTTAATGGCTGTAAAACTAAGCTTATAAACCAAACCCATTAATACTGGAATTCCACTATCATTAAATGAGATGAAAAGAATGTCGAGCCTTGTGGAGGTGAGCTTGAGCATGAATAAAGACAAACAGCTGGAGGTAAACTTGTCAAATTTAATTACATTACAGATTTCCTAAAACCTGGATCAATTTTTTTTTTGCAACTTCTACCAGAGGCTACACCTTCAAGAACCAGGAAATGGTTAGTACTTTTCTTTTGTAGTCAAAGCACCTCAGTCAGGTATCAATCTACTCCCAACAATGTTACAAAATTTCAATTTTGTGAAAAGGCACATGTTAAAATGACTTTAAAAGCACCTGAAATACACAATATAGATGTTACCCTCTTTTGTAATGGATGAGGAGAGCATTTTGTGCTGTTAAAAACTAGGGTGAAACATTGACCATTACAGATCACTGGGAATGTAGTGATATTGCAAAGAAAGAAATTAAAAGCATCCCATTAGCATTATATTTTTCTATAAAGATGTTGCACCTAATTACAACACTAAAAAGGGCTGCCCTTTTGTTTGGGGTCTGCTACTTGCTCTCCAGTTTTCCCTTTAATCAATAAGGGTGGGGAAATCACTTGCATTCATATGGTGCTTTTCACAGGATGTCCCAAAGCACTTTTCAGCCAACATGTACTTCTGAAATATAGTCAGCGTTGGGAATGTTATTGAACAATGGAACCAAGGTGCACAATGTTCATATATTGTATATCCAGGACTGGACAGAAATTATTTTTCACACTACATTTGAAAGTATTTAAGTATTCTTGCACTGTTATTGCTATCACTGTATAACCACTATTGTTCTGGCTCCATTATGCACCATATTTCCTGCTGTCCTCGGCTAAACCTTCCTCGCTTTGCTACCCACCATCTCCTCGCCGTGCTCTCCCATCCACCAATTCTCTGACTCTCAACCCCTACTCTCCCCAACAAACTCTGGTGCTATAATCACTACCACTCTGCCCTCCCCCAAGGAATTACTTTGTCACTCCATGCCCCAGTTCCTCTGACTGGCTTTACATGCTCTTCTACCTCAAAACTGAAAATCCTTTGGTATTTTCATCTCAGTACACACTACAGGCGCTATTTCAAACTGTATTACTACCTTTCTCCACAAATGCCACTGCTTTTACACATCCTCACTAGACACCTTCCTCACCAAAACCAATTCCTTTCTGCCTGCATTCAGTCTCTGCCTTGACAGAAGACTGATCCTTGTGAATTTCAACCTCTAGTTTTCTTGCCCTCACCTCCTGCAATCCAACTTTAAGTCAACATCCCCACCCAAACATATAGCCAACTCATGATAGTCATCTCACATAGCCTCAAGATCTCCAACATGGCATTTCTCATTTTCCCTCTTTTGCTCAACTAGAACTCAAGTACCTCAAACCTCATTATGCTTTGCCATCACCTTTAACTACACTGATATTTCTATCAAATTACTCCATAACAGTCTCACCTTCACTTTCAATACCTCAGTCTTCACCATTCCTAGACAGTCTCTCAACTTACCAATCTGCATAGCCATCTTGGTGGCCTCATTTAAACTTACATGGGTGCAACCACTAGGTTTTCCAACATGCTGTACTCACTCCCTTTCCACATTCAAATCCATTCCTAGATAATCCTGGAGCAAGGACTCCAAAAGTCTTTTTCCACCAACCATTTCCACACTGCATTCTCATTTCACACATCAAGTGAAAGGAATCTGCTGACTTTGGGAATCCAAAAACCAAGCCTCTCCTAGACCCTAAACTCAAATACTTGCACTTCTGAACCATCTTTCCCCAACCTTACACTCTCCAGTTTGCCCTGTAATTATTTCATTAAAATTTAATTTCATTAAAATTGTCTCAGCCACGGGCGGCACTGTGGTGCAGTGGTTAGCACTGCAGTCTCACAGCTCCAGGGACCCGGGTTCGATTCTGGGCACTGCCTGTGTGGAGTTTGCAAGTTCTCCCTGTGTCTGCGTGGGTTTTCTCCAGGTGCTCCGGTTTCCTCCCACAAGCCAAAAGACTTGCAGGTTGGTAGGTAAATTGGCCATTATAAATTGTCACTAGTATAGGTAGGTGGTAGGGAAATATAGGGACAGATGGGGATGTTTGGTAGGAATATGGAATTAGTGTAGGATTAGTATAAATGGGTGGTTGATGGTCGGCACAGACTCGGTGGGCCGAAGGGCCTGTTTCAGTGCTGTATCTCTAATCTAATCTAAGTTCTTGACCATCCAATAACCATTCCTCACCTTCATGGTTGCTGACATCACAATCTTGTTTCTGCCTTTCAACAATGTTGTACTTCTTTCAAAAATCATTAACTATCAAGAAATGTCACCCTCAACCCCTCTGGTTCCTCACCTCCAGCACCACCCCCAAAACATCCTACTCTAAGTCTCCAAAGTTCTGGAACCATCTTTGTCTTGCACCAAGTGCTCCCACCTCTGCTCATGTACCTCCTGCCTCATTCTCACTGGCAAGATCTTCTAAAAGCATAGTCAATTTCCACATGTATGCCAATCACCCAGCTTTTATCCTTCAGTCTCCCTCTTTACTTCTACTCCACCAATCCTGAAATCTAAGTCCAACCTATCACTTTGAAGTTTGACTTCTCAAATGCTTTCTTAGCCAACCTCCCTACTTCCACAAATTAGGGTACATTTAGATCACTCTGGTCCACACCCTCACCTGGTTAAAGTTATACACACCCATATTCATCAAGCTCCAATGGCTCCCTGTTCCCCAGATCATTGAGCTAGGACTTTAAATATGAGAACAATGATCGCCTCCTACTGCACTTCTTGCATCCACCCTCTGCTCCTCAAACACTGAACCGTACTCCTGTTGGCCACATCTTCAGCCACCATGCTTCTCCCTATAGAAGTGTCGCACCAAATTTCGTTTCCCTTCTCCTCCATCCCTTTCAATTGTTTGTAAACTTTGAATTCTCTTTCACTTTGTCTCTCCCTTAACAGCCCAGCACCAACCATTTATTAAACCGTTATGCACTTTTTCTACCAGAATAGTGCTATAGAAATTAAAGTTGATTATATATTATAATGGAAAATCCTGTAAAGTCCCCAATAATCAAAACTAATTTCTGAATTATTGCTTTATCAGAGACCATTCCTAATTTAACTTTAACCAAAGTTTGGCTTTATTGAAATTTTAAGCAAGGTTAAAGAAACAATTATGTTTGGTTTAGACATTGGTAAGCATCTATGTCGGAGAGTCAATACAAATGAGTTTAAGAAAGAGTTGTTGGCATCGCAAGCATTCATCAAGCATATCCAAATCAAAAATGCACTTAGTTACCTTCCTGGTATCTTTCCCCCCTTAATGCCACATGTACATTTTCCATTTTAGAATGAAGATTTGCATTTCCATATTAAAAGAAATTGCACAATCTCTTTTCCTCCACTCCTGTAATTTTTCCTAACATGTGAATTCCCCCTTTCACACAGTCACAATCACCGGAGATGATAGAAACAGCAGTAATAAAAAGAAGAAATGCTGGAATCACTCAGCAGGTCTGGCAGCAACTGTGAAAAGAGAAGCAGAGTTAACGTTTCGAGTCAGTGACCCTTCCGAAGGGTCACTGACCCGAAACGTTAACTCTGCTTCTCTTTTCACAGATACTGCCAGACCTGCTGAGTGATTCCAGCATTTCTTGTTTTTATTTCAGATTTCCAGCATCTGCAGTATTTTGTTTTTATTTAAAGAAACAGCAGTGACAGGTTTCATTTTGAACACAATCCCAAAATTGCAAGTTAAGTGGCACAAGTTCAAACTAAAACAACGCAAGCCTAAAATGTACCAAGGAAAGAGGTCAGAACTACTTTTATAGATTCGGGATATTTTGAAAATCCATTAAAATGAAACAAGAAAGGCATTCTGAAATATTTAAACTTAGTCAAAATAATATTGGCAATCTACCACTAGATGGTGCTGGCTCCAAATAATTTATTCTAGTAATAAGGCAAACATGATGGCTTTGACCCCCATCTCCCACCAAACCTCCCCTCCCCTCCCCTCACCCCTCCATCCCATCATGGAATGAATGAGCACAGCAGGCTGCCATTTGGCCAATTATGCCTACCCTTTGAAAGAGCTATCCAAAAAAATGTTTAGCTAGACGAAACTGTGGCTCATCCAAGTTTGATTGTCAGACAAGCAGCTTGACAACACGGCCAGTGGAAGGGTCAAGAGAGGTGACATAGAAGTCGAGCCAGATGTCATCACACTACTTGAGGAAGCCAACCCTCGTCAGCAGATGAGGTCACTGAAGAGTGGCACGTCGACGAGGAAGATGGGGAAAAAGGATAGATCATGTTCTGATGATATGAATAGATAAGAGTGGAACCAAATCAGTGCAGTCCCACTGAGTTAAGTAATGGGGAGAAGTGTTGGAGGAAAACGTCAAGGACTGCAGAGGCTGAGGAGGAATAATATACCACAGTCACATTCACAGAGAATGTCATTTGTAACTTTAAATAGGTGCTGTGCAGGGCAGAAACCTGATGAGAAACTCAAAACAGGAAGTTGGGGACAAAAGGTGGACAGATTTGCATATTTAATGTATTTAAGTACGTGAGAGGAAAGGGAGATGGGGTGATAGTTTACAAAGATAGAGGAGTTGACGTTGGATTTTTAAGCAGTGGGCTGATGACGGTGGTTTTGAAAGAGATGGGGATATTGTCTCTGGAGAAGGAACCAATTAAAATGTCAGCTAGAATGAGGGCAGGAAGGAAGGATGGGTGACCTGAAATTTAGTGGGGGAATGTGGTCAAGAAAGCAGAAGGTTGTTCTCATGGAGATGAGCTCAACAAAGGGTGACAGAAGAGAAACTAATGAAAGATGTGGGTTTAGGGAAAGAAGCAGAAACAGTTGAAGAGATGGTCCCAACTTTAGTGACAAAGTCTTCCATAAGCTCCTTGTACTTCTTGTTGGAGGTTGACAATGGAGGGATTTAAGCAGATGGTTGGTAGTGGAGAAAAGCCAAAAGTAATCTTTGCTCTCCAGGACGATCCTAGAGTAGTGGGCAGGTTCGGAAGAGTGTGGGCCTTAATAGTACATGATGTGGTCCAGTCAGCCAGGGCTCTGTTATTAGCACTTTTGCCTCAGAGTCAAAAGGTTGTGGGTTAAGCTCCCACTGCAGAAACTTGAACACAAAACTCTAGGTTGACACTCCAATGCACTATTGATGGGAGTGCTGCACTGTCAAATGAGACGTTAAATTGAGGCTCTGTTTACTCTGAGGTGGGCACAAAAGATCCATGGACTATTTTGAAGAGCAAGGGAGTTAACCCTAGCCAATACCCATCCCTCAATGAACAGAGACGGTTTCCCACCTCCTTCTGGAATGTGTCTTTGCATAACAGGCATGGAAAGAGATGCAGTGGGTTTTTTTTTAAATTTTATTTTATTTAGAGATACAGCACTGAAACAGGCCCTTCGGCCAGAGTCTGTGCTGACCATCAACCACCCATTTTTGTTGAGGTTCATCCCAAGCAGCTCTAACACAGTAGTCTGTGCTCTACAGGCTGTTCCCAGGGACGCAGACCGAGATAAACATCAACTGCTGCTGGAGGACTATCAATTCGGTGAAAGACGCCCTTTGGTCTGCCCGAAACTTGCTGGTCTTCCAGCGCAAAGAGTTGCCCACGACCGAATGTTGCAGACTGGCACATTCCAAGGTCCAGGACTACGTGCTAAGGGACGCACTAAAGCCTGGGGCAGCCGCAGCAAAGGCTCAATGGGGAAAGACCACTGTGTAAGGTCCCCCCCACCAAGCTGAACTTAGGGGCTGGATCCATGGGAAACCCCTCGAACTGTATCGGGAAATTTTGTGCTGTAAAATGTAAAAATGTATATGGCATGAAACATGAAATGGAAGGGTTGGGAGGCAACTCATGATTGTATTGAAGGAAACTGATCACCCTTGCACTGTTTGTATTGTTTGACTTGATGCTGTTTGAAACTGTTTGGTAATGTATTTTTATTTTAAAAACAGATTTTTATGAATAAAGTATATTTTGGAAATAAAAGAACAGATTATCTGGTCATTATCACATTTGAGTTGCTGTGCCAAACTTTGCTGCCATGTTTCCTACATTACAACAGCGACTACACTTGAAAAGTAATCCAGTTACTGTAAAGCACTTTGGGATGTCCAGAGACTGTCAAAGACGATATACGTACACACCCATCACCCTCCCCCCGCCCCATGCACACCCATCCACACGTCTTTCTTCAGGGAATGAAGATAGTGGCCATACCAGGGGAAAACTATGTTTTTTTCTTCAGTCAAGAAGTTTATTATGTTAATGATCATTCCGGCAAAGTATCAAATATATTTTAGTATTACAGTTCAATAATCATGTTCCAAAGAGCAATCTAAAAATTATAAGCTAAACTAGATTAAACCTGGGGGGGGGGGGGGGGGGGGGGATCAATTTCAGCATGCTGATGCTTTCCCCATTTAGTGTAGGAAATACTTTATCTTCTCTGCACACTGCTGAGCATCATCAACCTACAGTGCACCTTCAGTCACCTGTACCACATATAAATTGTTGGACAAAGTACCAGAGATTGGGGGAGGGGAAGGGAAGTAAACTCCACTGCTAATACTGCGGCACAATGGCGCAGTGGTTAGCACCGCTGCTTCACAGCTCCAGCAACCCGGGTTCAATTCTGGGTACTGCCTGTGCGGATTTTGCAAGTTCTCCCTGTGACGGCGTGGGATTCCGCCGGGTGCTCCGGTTTCCTCCCACAGCCAAAGACTTGCAGGTTGATAGGTAAATTGGCCATTGTAAATTGCCTCTAGTGTAGGTAGGTGGTAGAAGAATAGAGGGAAGGTGGGGATGTGGTAGGAATATGGGATTAATGTAGGATTAGTATAAATGGGTGGTTGATGGTTGGCACAGACTCGGTGGGCTGAAGGGCCTGTTTCAGTACTATATCTCTCTATGACTCTAATAATGTAGATCAATTCCTTTTAGTATTATACATTGTGAAGGCCATTATGAAAGTATTTTTTGTTCTTTACAAAACTTCTCTGATTAAACAAAGTTTCCAAATTACAAACATTGATATTATTTGCATGAAAAATATGCACACAGCTGATTTAATCAATAAATGGATGCAGGCAGGACAGTGCAAAATTGGAAGACCTTATTGTCAGTACAGACTGACAATCCTATTATTTGATCCAAACAAAAGCAATTACTGCCTTAAAATATTTTAAAGAATGTTCAAACCAAATTTAAACTCAGAACAATAGCCACATCAGAAGCAAGCATATATTTAAATCTGGAAACCTTTCTGGAAGAGAAAAGAATTTTCCCATTAAGGACCCTCTGCAAGAACATACACATTTAGGCATCAGCTGTTATGGTCCCTACAAAGAGCCTGGCAATACTCAATGACTGAATTAATTTATGAAGAATGCCCATTTGTCCATTTATACCAATAGGCTTCTGCTGCCTGTTGAAACATGCCTCGACCCAACTGATTGTCTTCAGAGGGAGGCGTGGAGCCCAGCGGAGAAGTCAAAATTTTATATACCCAAGATTTTATAAAAAGCTAAATCAGTGTTATTAATTCCACAAACTAGTAATTGAAAAATAGAAATTCATAGAATATTTTAATTTGATGTCTGGATAAAAAGAAAATCTGCAAGAAAAGTGTTAATTGAAAACGAATTAATGACCATAATTACTGCATTAGTTTGCCACAACATACACTATTTAGAACCTTCATTCTCTGAACAGACCATGCTGCAATTGCTGCTAAACCGAGCACACTTAATTGTTAAAATGCTCTTTTAAATTTAAAATACAAAATAAAGACACTTTGCTCTGCCTGGATGATTAATCACTGATTTACATATTAACAACTTTCGAAAAAGCTTTAAAGTCAAAATATGATAAACGAAAAATTAAGAGCCAGCGCCTGCTTTTCTCTTCAGTCACCCAACAAATTAAGATATATGGAAAATGAAAAGGTTCAAGGACAACGAGCAAGAGACAGATGAAATGTTTAAATTTTAAAAAGGTCCCCGAAAATATATTTTGCATTTTATCAGACCAGCCGTACAAATAGGCTTGCATAGAAGCAAAAATCTGCTGCATTACTGCAGGTTTTTTCCCCTAGAGAGAGAACGTGAGAAGGTTCATAAAAGGCAGGGCGATTTTCACTTACATTTCATACTAAAACGATTTTAAAATATTACCTACAAATAATATAATTACGTCAAATACTTCAGCAAAAAGTAAAGGTTGCTGTTTCCGAATTATTCGAATCCACAACTCATCCTGTGCCATTTGTATAACAAATGCTTACATTCTGCTTTTGGTAGTATTTCCACAGCATGGCGATGCAGTAAATTATATACCATTACACCGCAGTAACACGAATATTTAAAACTCTGCAGAAATCAGCCACCGACTTTACTGCTCGCAAACCATGTGTGACAATGCTAATTTGCAATATTATTAGTCGTGCGCCTGTCGCTATTTATAACTGGTTAATCTGTAAAACACACTTAACCAAAGCAAGATTGAGGAAGTACGAGCTGAGAAGAAGTAATCACTTAAATCGGGTAAAGAAAAGTGGCACAGGAAATAAAATATTCAGCAAAAGTCTAGAATCAGATGATAGAAATAAGTCACACAAACTCAGTGAATTCTATAATAGGTTTGGAAAACTTACCATAGCGAAACCCGACAATAAAGCTGACGTCCTGCTGGAGGCTTTGAGTTTGGCTCTGCTCAGATAAAGCTTCCTCCAGGACAGAGCCTGCATCGAGTGCTCGTTCAAACTCATTTAATTAACCCTCCCCTTAATTCAACTCAGTTATTTCCTCGGCGTTAAAACAGGAGAAAAAAAATCCCAGCTTCGAGCAGCAGCAAGTCTCACAGGTGATAACTGCCGTGCGCTGTTTTCTTCCCCTCCTTAAAACGCTAACATTTCTTCCGTACTTGAAAGAGAAATTAAAGCTCCTTTGTTGCAAAAAGCACTCGCAGAACAGGAGTCGTCGTGGTTTCGATTGCTAACTTCACACACACACAGTTAATGAGAAGCACATACAACAACAAAAAACCCACACAAGTAACCAGCGCGACCGACATGTAACAGAATCAGGAGACCAGATCGAGTGCAGCTATTAAAGGGGTACGAGCTCTTCTCTACTGCTGCTGGCTGACTCCCCGCTCGCTGGCTGTGTGGCTATTGTGTGCAAGCCAAGCCCTGTCCACCGCGCCTGCCAATCATCTTATCTGGGCTCCGGGTGACGTTCCATTCTCCGCCGCGCCTGTCAATCATCTTGTCTGGGCTCCGGGTGACGTTCCATTCTCCGCCGCGCCTGTCAATCATCTTGTCTGGCCTCCGGGTGACGTTCCATTCTCCGCCGCGCCTGTCAATCATCCTTTCTGGGCTCCGGCTGGCGTTCCATTCCGGTGCGCTGTGCACCGTCCGCCGCTGGTCCCGCCCCGTGTCAGTGAGATTGATTCAAACTCTGACCCAGATTCGCTGCACTGCACAAAACACCATCGTAACCTCCCCCCGCCCCGCTACTTCTTCCTTTTTCACCACTCCCAATCCCGAGCCATTGGCTCGTACTATTGCCGCCTCTGCCAGTTTGTGATAAGCATTGCACACATCATGATGGTAGGAAGGACTTGCAAGTGTTTTGCATATAAACGGCTCTAGAACCTTATAGTGCCGGCCGGGAGGGGGGGCGGACTCCGGGGTTTTTTCCCTCCCCAATCCAACACAATACACAAACCTCCCATCGCAGTTCTCATATCAGAAGGGAATCGACCTGATACCGAAGTAAGTTAGTCCGCTTAATGCGCGAGACTGTGGTTTCTACACAGGCCTTTAGTCAGGGTCACTTTAAACATACACGTTGATTTTTTTAAAAATATGAAAAACAAAGTTTATTTTACAGCATTTTCATGATTGCTGTTTTAGCATAACACGAGATTAAAACTGTATGGTAATGATTTAGAGGTGTATAAAAAGTTGTAAGTTTTTAAAAAATAAATAACCCTAAATAATGGTTGAGGGGGAGGATGTGAGAGAGCATGGCAATGTTGGCTTTAGGAATTACGAGGCCTTGAAAGGAAATTATGCGTGGGTGGGAGAGAGGAGGCTCTTCATGTTTTTCGCCTGTTAATTTTTTGCTTTTAATTTAGAAGACACACTGAACCAGTTTTTACGATCTGTGTTGTGGGTTCATTCGGAAAATTCTGTATTCTGTGGGTATTTTCATAACTTCAATCTGTTAGCCTTTGGAGACTGAACAATTGAGCCGTTTTTTAAAGCATAAAATGCACAGCCGTCAATGATTGGCTGTAATGATTTGCCTCCCTGGTTAGTACTTACAGGTTACAAAACACAATTTTACCCAATTCAGTGGTACTTATGAATATATTTCGCTAGTTATTAAATGCAATAGAAAGGGTGTACAGTTAGGTCCAATGTCTACAGTCAGATATGTGTCTCTTAGTGACCAAGACAAGATGGCAGCTACAAGGAAGCCTGAAATCCACACTGCTTCATTTGCTTTGCTGCAGAAGAAAGTGGTAGTAGTTACTGGAAGCATTGAGGCACATAACAGCAGAAAATCTAAATTCATAATCGCAGGAGTACTATCAGTGAAGTTGCTAACCATCTGGCTTCGGACTGGGCAAACTGATTTTCTGGAGGCTACCAAGAAAATTCCAAAAATTTAAATCGAGAAATCATTTTTTCTGTATTTGTGGCCTTGTTGAATATATGGTGTGTTTGGGATACAATGTTGCTTCCCCAATCTGATATACAGCCTCTGATTGGCTGCCACAGTTTTGACATTTGTAAGTTTTGCCATAATTGATTAAATAATTGCCCTGGTGGCTTTGTTGAAGTTTGAACTAAATGGCTGCATCCAGAGATTCTGCCAAGTGATGTTTTGGATTTGGCATAATGGTGACAATTGTATGGATTATTGTACTGTATGAGGTTGTGTTCCTGATTTTGAGTTGTGCGGATGAGGCTTTTCCCTGGAGGAAGGGATAGAAAGCTGAAGGATGCTGCTCTGTATACCTCTTGGTAGATGACTCTTCATTGGGAATATTGGCATCGAGTAGGGAACAGGTCATATAGCTGCCCTATTGGTTCAGAATAAGTAATGTATTTTATTTTATAATGTCAAGGTGGGTTAGGGGATTATTTTAGACTGAAATTGCATTTGTTGTTGTTATTGGGAGTGGATGGATCTCACTCGGGTCTGTTCATGAGTGGCGTTCCACAAACTGTGTATTGGAACAAGGTAGCTGTTCCTCGTTTTATCATTGATTTGAACATAAGAAATTGGAGCAGGAGTAGACCATATGGCCCCTTGAGCCTCTGTCAACATTCAATATGATAATGGCTGATCATCTGCTTCAATACTTCCCATATCCCTTGATTCCCTGTGGGACCAAAAATCTGTCTATCTCAACCTTAAATACATTCAAGGATGGAGCATCCACAATCCTCCGGGACTGAGAATTCCAAAAATTCACAACCCTTTGAGTGAAGAAATTTCTTCTCATCTCAGTCCTAAATAATCGGCCCCTTATCCTGAGACTTTGTTCCAGATTCCCCAGTCAGGGGAAACAACCTCTGTGTTTATCTTGCATGTTTCAATGAGATCATCTCTCATTCTTCAAAACTCCAAGGAATATAGGCCCAATTTACACAACCTCTTATCCCAGGAACGAATCTAGTGAACCTTTGTTCTACCAACTCCGAGGCAAGTATATCCTTCTTTGGACCTGGAGACAAAAACAGTACTCCAGATGTGGTTTCACCAATGCCCTGTGCAATTGTAGCAAGACTTCCTTATTCTTGTATTCTAATCCCCTTGCAATAAAGGCCAACATGTCATTTGTCTTCCTAATTACTTGTTGAACTTGCATGCTAACTTTCTTTGTTCCTTGTATGGATACACCCAAGTCCCTCTTTTTTTATTTCCAAAATATACTGTATTCATAAAAATCTGTAAAAAATACATTACCAAACAGTTTCAAACAGCAACAAGTCAAAAATACAAACAGTGCAAAGGCGGTCCGTTCCTTCTATACAATCATGAGTTGCCTCACAACCCTTCCATTTCATTTGCCATGCCAGATACATTTTTACATTTTACAGTGCACAAAATTTTCCCGATACAGTTCGAGGGGTTTCCCATGGGTCCAGCCCCTCAGTTCAGCTTGGTGGTGGGACCTTACACAGTGGTCTTTCCCCATTGAGCCTTTGCTGCGGCTGCCCCAAGCTTTAGTGCGTCCCTCAGCACATAGTCCTGGACCTTGGAATGTGCCAGTCTGCAACATTCGGTCGTACAACTCTTTGTGCTGGAAGACCAAAATGCCCCATTTATCCCTATTCTTTGCGTCTTGTCCACTTCTCTCGACTCCTCCACTGTTGCTAAATTATCAGACTGTTTATCTGACATCCAGTACTGGATGAGTAGAAATTTCCTCTAATTAAATATTGGGAAGACTGAAGCCATTGTTTATCAGTCTCCGCTCCAAACTCCATCCCTAGCTACGGACTCTATTCCTTTCCCTGGCAACAGTCTGAGATTAAGCTGGTCTGTTCGCACATTGGTGTCACATTTGACCCTGAGATGAGCTTCCAACCTCATATTCATGCCACCTAAAGGCCTGCTCAAGTCAGGAAAAAAAACACGACCCGAAGCCGACAGAACCACATCGGACCCGAGCCCGACCCGGCCCGCGTCCCTCCATTTTTTCCCGCGCCCGACCCGACCACCGGAAAGTTCACTTTACCTGTCTTCCGACTCCAAATCTGCAGGAAGCTGCAGCATGAGTGCGATGACGTCATAGAGATGCTCACTCGCTCACTGCTTGGACTCAGAGTTTCCCTCCTTGACGTCCTGGACTCTCAGCTCAGGCAGGCTTTTCAACTTTGACACTTACCAGCAGAGCAAAATGCAATACTTACTGTGTGTCCCCGAGCCGGACCCGGCCCGGATGACCCGACCCGACCTGAGCCCAAAAGCTGGACCTGGAAGAGCGACCCGCGCCCAACGCATGTCTTCGGGTCCCGTCAGGTTTGGGTTGGGTAGCAGGCCTTTAATACCATCACTAAGACCGCCTATTTCCACCTCCATAACATCGCCTGACTTCGTTTCTGTCTCAGCTCATCTGCTGCTGAAACCCTCATTCGTGCCTTTGTTACCTCTGGACTTGACTATTCCAATGCACTGCTGGCTGGTCTCCCACATTCTACTCTCTGTAAAGTTGAGGTCATCCAAAACTCTGCTGGCTGTGTCTTAACTTGCACCAAGTCCCGTTCCCTGTCACCCCTGTGCTCGCTGACCTACATTGGCTCTCAGTGAAGTTACATCTAGATTTTAAAATTGTCATCCTTGTTTCCAAACCCCTCCATGGCCTTGCCCCTCCCCATCTCTGTAATCTCCTCCCACCCCACAACCCTTCAAGATATCTGTGCTCCTCTAATTCTGCCCTCTTGTGCAACCCCAATTTTAATTGCTCCACCATTCAGTTGCATTGGCCCCAAGCTCTGGAATTTTTTCCCTACACCTCTCCCCCTTTTCATCCCCTTTAAGTCACTCGTTAAAACCTACCTCTGTGACCAAGCTTATGGTCATCTGACCTAATATCTCCTTTTGTGGCTTGGTGTCTTAATTTGTTTTATAATGCTCCTGTAAAGCACCTTGGGATGTTTTATTATGTTAAAGGCGCTGTATAAATATGTTATTGTTAACCAGTCCTCTATCCATGCTAATACTACCTGCAACACCCTGAGCACTTATCGCGTGTTAACCATTTGTCTGGCATCTTATCGAATGCCTTTTGAAAATCCAAGTATACTGCATCTACTGGTTCCCCTTTATCTACCCTACTGGTTTCATCCTCAAAAACTCTAATAAATTTGGAGGTGGACTTAAATAAAAAGCATTCCTAAATTTCCTGATAACATGAGAATATAGATGGACTAAACCAATAGACTACAGGATTTAAATGAGCTTGGGTGAATGCGCTCATGAGTGGCAATGTCACTTAATGTGGACAAGTGCAATCTTATGAACTTGGGGTTAGAATATTTCTAGCTTGTTACACCATGCAGGAATACACAGCAAAGATAACTAATTAATGAAGAGATCTGAAGGTAATGATTGATTAAAGGTGTACAAGCAGTGTGAGTTGGTTATAGGGAAAACAAATGGGGTTTTAACTTATATTACTGTAAGAGTGCAAAATGTATACTTAGCCCTGCCTACATGTTAAGGTGAATGTATAAGATCCCATGACACCATTTGAAGAAGAACAAGGAAATTCCCATGGTCCTTTGGCCACTTCTGTTCACTGTGTATGTCAGTGATCTTGGCCTAGAGGAAGTGGTGTGAAATTGGCACAATACCAAAACAGGAGCTATAATTAATTCCTTAGAAAACCAAAGGAAGCTACAAAGCGATACTGATAAGATGGGGTATGAGAGTACAATGTCAGTAAGTGTGTGTTAATTTTGATTTTAAAAATGCACTAATTATAATTTGATTGCAATGCTCCTTGATGTGAATCAGCAAAGATTTGGGGAAATGCGATATTGAAGGAAGTATCTCAGTTAGATGAAAAAGCTGGATTTATCATAGGATGTCTAGAATATAAACACTAAGAGGTAATGATTAGTGGCATAGGGCTCCATGCTATCAGAAGGATATTGAGGCTTTAGAAAGGGTGCAGTGCAGTTCACTGGGGTGTTGCCTGGAATGAACAAACATGAGGAAAGGCTCAATGTTGGGGCATGGATACTCATTACTCAACACAGTGCTGTACAATACATTTCGCCTTTGATCCTCACGGGTGCCAGGAAGAATCTCTGAATATAGAGTCACCTTGGCCGATGGTTAAAACCTCTCACCAGAAGGTAATCTGGTGGGATAAGGAAGTGGGGAGCGTGAAGCACCATTGAATGATTGGAAGGAAGTGATTATAAGGGCACCTTATTTTGGAATACAGTTTTTAACTGCTGTCAAGCAACTATTTGTCGCAGAGAGGTCCCACTTGCTACAACAAAACAAAACTCAGCCGTGGGAAAATCTGGTGTAATATGAAATTGGGGCTTTATCCTCTTAAATTAAGCTTTATTATTTTTAATGTTCATGATAACTCATTTCCATGTTTTAATATGCAAGATCTGTGTTAAATGCTTCTCAATTTTAATGTAACAGTTTTCATTTGAAATGAAACTTTATTCAAGTATTTTTAACACATGATTGTTCTGAGACTATATTGGTCAATCAATTTACATAAAATCAAAACCCCTTAATCATCGGATTTTTCCTATTCTCGATTTTCTAACCTGTTTTTAAAAAAATCAAGAATTTCTCTGCATTCCTATTGGGTTCAAGTTCTCTTCACACTTCCTCTAGTTTATTTTACAGCTTCCATTCTTTACCAGCAATTATTTTTGTCTCCCCTGCTAGTTTCTCACAAAGAAATTGTGAAAAGGTAGGAACTGAAGAAAATCAAAAAAGCCGATATTAAAAGAAAGAAATAGGAAAACGGCAGGATATAATAAAATATAGAGATACCAAAAACAGAAGAGAACTCCATTCTTGATCAAATATGGAGATTCAACACTGCATCTCCTCATTTGGTGAGAAAATGCTTTGTGTGGTGTTGTAATGATTTCATTGGTTGCTTTGGAACATTAAGTGAGGCACAATGTAAATGGGTGGAGGCAATGGGCTGCAGAAGTATGTCGTTGATGAAAATTATAGGAGGAAATAATGTTTTTCAAAATTTATTTGTAATAATCCTGATCTTATGAAGCACATGTTGGCCTGAGATCTACACAGATGCACTGCAAGCTGCAGTGACTATAGAAACACAGGGTGATGAATCTTCGCCCCAAATCTACTAACACTGAAATTGATTGTATTATGTCTACCACTGCTCCAGCCAAATGAACTAATTCATTGCAGGCCGGGAATCAAAACTATAACAACAACAATAGCCTGCCTTTATATAACACCTTTTAATGTAGTAAAGGTACCAAGGCGCTTAACAGGAGCTTTATCAAACAAAATTTGACACCAACCTAAGTGAGGAAATTTTAGTCAGAGGTAGGTTTGAAAGAGCGTTCTAAAGGAGGAAAGAGAATTAGAGAGATTCAGGGAGGAAATTCCAGAGCTTTGGATATTAATAGCTGAAGGCACCAGTGGTGGAGCAATTCAAATTGGGGATGTGCAGAAAGCCAGAATTGGAAGACTGCAGATATCTGAGGGTTATAGGACTGGAGGAGATTACAGAGATAGGGAGGGGCAAGGCCATGGAGGGATTTGAAAACAAGGATGAGAATTTTAAAATTGAGGCATTGCTTAACCAGGAGTCATTGTTGGTCAGCAAGCACAGAGATGATGGGTGAATGGGAGTTCGGATACAGGCAGCAAGGTTTTGGTGAACTTAAGTTTATGGAGGGTGGAAGGTGAGAGGCCAGCCAGAAGTGAATTGGAATAGTCAACAAAGGCTTGGATAAAGGTTTCAGCAGCAGATGAGCTGAAGCGGGATAGACTTGGGAGATGTTACGGAGGTGGAAATAGGCAGTCTAATTGATGGCACAGATATGTGATCGGAAGCTCATCTCTGGTTATATACGACACCAAGATTGCAAACCGGTTCAGCCTGAGACCCCAAAGAGAGGGATGGAATTGGTGGCTAGGGAATGGAATTTGACACGAGGACCGAAGACAATGGCTTTGGTCTTCCCAGTATTTAGTTGAAGAAAGATCCTGCAAATGAATGAATTGTCAGCTTTTGGTGTTTGAGAAAGGAATATTCACTGGGACACCAGAACTCTCCTGCTCTTCAAATAGCGTCATGGGATACTTAGCACCTATCCAACCATATATATGGCGACTCGTTTTAACATCTCACCGCAAAAAATGGCACTTTCAGCTGTACAGCACTCCCTCAGTACTGCATTGATGTCAGTCTAGATTATGTTCAAGTCTCTAGTAAGGCTTGAACCCACAATCTTCTGGCTTATATGTGAGCGCCGTTAACTGAGGTAAGCTGACACACAAGGGAGTCATATTTGAATTCTAATATTTCTCTCAGTTAACACCATTTGTCCTGCAGTTAACTGATCCACTACAGTCTTTGGAAAGGCTTTATATTCAAATCTAACAATTTTGGATTCATGTTACTATTAGATTTGTTTTCGTTCTTTAAATATAAATATTGCTGCTTCTCTTTCACGAGTTTCTTAACAAAATTCTCTTTAGACTAAACTGGTTGTTGTCTTACTGTCTGAATTTATAGTTCCACTTGCACATGCATGTTATTTATTTATTTAGAGATACAGCACTGAAACAGGCCCTTCGGCCCACCGAGTCTGTGCCGACCAAGAACCACCCCTTTATACTAACCCTACAGTAATCCCATATTCCCTACCTACACTAGGGACAATTTACAATGGCCAATTTACCTATCACCTGCAAGTCTTTGGCGGTGGGAGGAAACCGGAACACCCGGTGAAAACCCACGCGGTCACAGGGAGAACTTGCAAACTCCGCACAGGCAGTACCCAGAATTGAACCCAGGTCCCTGGAGCTGTGAGGCTGTGGTGCTAACCACTGCGCCAGTGTATCTTAGTTCCTGATTCAGTACCCAAATTAAAGTCAGGTTTTTGTCCTTCCAACTCTCTGTTTCAATGCTGTCACTTTTCATGCCTTTAATTCTTTCAGAATATGTCCTTCAAAGATTCATTTCCTTTAAGATCAGGTTGGCTTTTAATTTATCATTTCATTCTAAATTAATTGCTCCTAAAAGTAAGGGATGTTGCACCCTTCATTCATCTGTAAAACCTTTTATTTTAATTTCTGATGTAGTCTACTTTATTCAGTCTATTAAAATTCTTCTTTCCACATCTGACAGCTGTGGAGAGGTAATATTTTTATTTGTTCAGCATATGCATTGGGGATTGCTGTTCTGGAGTAGTCTCTGGATTTTTTTTTACATAGAAATTAGAGGTTTCATGTGCCCTTAGACTAGTACACAAGAATTTTTACTGATGCCTTGATCACATCCATTCTCCTTTGAGTATCAATATATTTAATTTTGGGGTATATGATGAAGGGCACAGTTAGAGAAGATGTTTTATAGTGTGTATTTTATTGGTCCAACAATAAAGATTAAGTATTTCACAAAGGCTACTTGAAGTAAGCTGAAAATGTTGTTATTGACAGATTTTATTCTATTAATTTAGTCTTAAAGGTATCATATTTTGCTTTATAATGCTTTGTAAAGCTCCTTGGGACGTTTGATTAGGTTAAAGGTGCTATATAAATACAAGAGGTTGTTTTATTTAGTCATAGATCAGCACTGACACAATGCAACATAACACTGAATAAATATAAAAGCCACAACCTAGAAGCTGGCACTGTCCTATGTTGAAAATTGGTAGGGATGTTGATATGAAAATAGTTTTGTATGGGCTATACATGATAAAGAGTCCATTTTTCATCATAGGTAGGAGGAACTGGTCTTTTTTTTTAATGATTACATTTCACCTCTCCTAATGGCTCAGCTCAAGGTCAGAAACTGGAAATTCTGCAGCACAAGTCAGGAGTGTGATGGAATACTGTCCACTTGCCTGGATGAGTGTGCCTCCAGCAACTCTCAGGAAGCTCGACACCATCCAGGACAAAGTGCACTTGATTGGCACCCCATCCACCGCCTTAAACATTCACTGCCTCCACCACCAACGCACAGTGGCAGCAGTGTACCATATACAAGATGCACTGCAGCAACTAACCAAGCCTCCTTTGACAGCACCTTCCAAACCCATGATCTTTTCCAACTAGAGGGATAAGGGCAGCAGACGTGTGGGAACACCACCACCTGCAAGTTCCACTCCAAGCCACACATCATCCTGACTTGAAAATATATCGCCATTCCTTCACTGTTGCTGGATCAAATCCTGGAACTCCCTCCCTAATAGCACTGCGGGCATACCCGCACCAGATGGAAAAGAAGGCAACTCACCACCACCTTCTCAAGGGCAATTAGGGATGGACAACAAATGCTGGCCTTGCCAGTGAAACCCACATCCCATGAAACGAATAAAAAAAAAGTGAGTAGCTGAACCTTCCAGAGGGGAAGGTGCGAAGTTCAATCTTTACTTTGCACCAAGTTTGTAGATCTTGGCAATCCTGCATTAGCAAGGCAAATTACCAGAGTGTTTCAGCTGCTGATTGCTAATATGCTGAAAATGCCATGTGTAGAAGTTGGGTGAGTGCAGGATGGACTCAGAAGTGGGTCATTATATAGTATTGTGATGGAGAAAGAGTTACAGGAAAGTTGTGTTATACCTGAGTTTTTATTCCAGAGAGGAATATACGTTTGTATGTAGAGTGTAAAAGTTGACCCATGACTTTAGGCCAAAAAATCTTGAATTTCTCTTTTATATCTCATGTATAAGTCAACCTTAACTTTCAGAGCTCAGACAGAACATTCCAATCACGCACTAGCGTAAATACCCAAATGTTCAGCTAGGACCCTCACATTTTTTCCAATATGGCACCAAGGAAGAACAACAAATACACAGCACAGTTTAAACTAAAAGTCGTTGCATGTGCAGAGAAGGCGAATAATTGTGCAGCAGCAAGAGAATTCAAAGTATCAGAGAAGACTGTCAGAGATTGGAGAAAGCTTTCCACACAGCTCATGAAGATGCAAAAGAATAAAAGTGCAAACAAGGGAAAGCCTAGCAAGTGGCCACAATTAGATGGTAAAGTTGCAGAATGGGTCAGTGAACGTCACCAGAATGGATACATAGTTCCCCGCACATCTGTCTGACTCTATGTCCTGTATCCATAGTGGCTATTATTTTGTTAATAAAAGTTCGAAAGTATCTCTCAGGTAAAAGTCAACCCCCCCCCAAAACTTTAGAGTCATAGAGTCATTTGCGGCACAAAGGAGGCCATTCGGCCCATCGAGCCCATGCCGGCTCTCCACAGAGCTATGCTGTCAGTCCCACTCCCTGGCTCGATCCCCAGAGCCCTGAAAGTCTATTTCTCTCATGTGGCCATCCAACTTCCTCTTGAAGTCATTGATTGTCTCCACTTCCACCACCCTTGTGGGCAGCGAGTTCCAGGCCATTACCACCCACTGCATAAAAAAGTGCTTCCTCATATTCCCCTGCATCTTTCGTCCAAAACTCTCAATTGGTGTCCCCTAGTCCTTGTACCATTTATTAACCTCAAAAATTGGTCTGAAAAATTCGACTTTTACATCAGTATATATGGTAATTTCATATCTAGAATATTTTGCAGTACTGTGTTGGCACGGTTGTGTTTAAGTAGCAATACATTTCTGGTGTTGCTGCCATTGTTAATGATGCATCTAGTCTCTTAGCGGCACAGTAAAATGTTCAAATCGGGGAGCAGAATATGACTGAAAGTTTACATCATAGCAAAATATATTTCTTGGCACCAACAGATTTCTTCATAAAAGCAAATAATTTTCACCCTCTAGTAGGAGACATTTTGACCCATAGGTGCATGTTTTTTCAGGCCATTGGGAAGTTTCCTTAAACTCCCCTGATACATTAGCGATTTTGTGCACCCTTTGTGGTATAAGCTATAAAGACCTGGATTGCTGGTCTATGTTGAGTTGGTTGATCTCTCCTGGGGTAATGGTAAGAATTTAGTTCCACTTTTGTACTAGCTGAAAGAAAATAGGCTCTTGATTCCTTATGGACTTCAGGGCCTTAAACTGATATGTGTCTTACAGAAAGAGGAAAAGATAAAAAGACTTGCATTCATTTAGCACCTTTCATGACCTCAGGACATCCCAAAGTGCTTTATAGCCAACAAAGTACTTTTAAAGTATAGTCACTTTTGTAATGTAGGAAATGCAGAAGTGTGCATTACATTCTGCAAGTATGCAGACAATTTTGTTCATTGGGCAAACCAGCCTGAGCTTCAAGTCAAAGGCGGCTCCTGGAAATTTTGAGTTTGCATTAGATTTTCTTTTGAATTCATCACTGTTTAATGTAGGAAACATTGCACTTTTTTTTATACATTCATGGGATGTGGGCATTGGTGGCGAGGCCAACATTTATTGCCCATCCCTAATTGCCCTTGAGAAGGTGGTGGTGAGCTGCCTTCTTGAACTGTTGCAGTCCATGCGAGGTGGTACACCCACAGTGCTGTTAGGAAGGGAATTCTAGGATTTTGACTTAGCGACGGTGAAGGAACGGCGATATAGTTCCAAGTTGGGATGGTGTGTGACTTGGAGGGGAACTTGCAGGTGGTGGTGTTCCCATGCATTTGCTGCCCTTGTCCTTCTAGTTGGTAGAGGTCGCGGGTTTGGAAGGTGTTGTCCAAGGAGCCTTGGTGCATTGCTGCAGTGCATCTTGTAGATGGTACACACTGCTGCCACTGTGCGTTGGAGGAGGAGAGAGTGAATGTTTGTAGATGGGGTGCCAATCAAGCGGGCTGCTTTGTCCTGGATGGTGTCGAGCTTCTTGAGTGTTGTTGGAGCTGCACCCATCCAGGCAAGTGGAGAGTATTCAATCACACTCCTGACTTGTACCTTGTAGATGGTGGATAGGCTTCAGGGAGTCAGGAGATGAGTTACTGGTCGCTGGATTCCTAGCCTCTGACCTGCTGTTGTAGCCACGGTATTTATATGGCTACTCCAGTTCAGTTTCTGGTCAATGGTAGCCCCTAGGATGTTGGTAGTGGGGGATTCAGCGATGTTAATGCCAATGTCAAGGGGAGATGGTTAGATTCTCTCTTGTTGGAGATGGTAATTGCCTGGCACTTGTGTGGCGCAAATGTTACTTGCCACTTATAAGCCTAAGCCTGGATATTGTCCAGGTCTTGCTGCATTTCTACACAGACTGCTTCAGTATCTGAGGAGTCACGAATGGTGCTGAACATTGTGAAATCATCAGCGAACATCCCCACTTCCGACCTAATGATTGAAGGAAGGTCATTGATGAAGCAGCTGAAGATGGTTGGGCCTAGGACACTACCCTAAGGAACTCCTGCAGTGATGTCCTGGAGCTCAGAAGATTGACCTCCAACAACCACAGCCATCATTCTTTGTGCTAGGTATGACTCCAACCAGCGGAGAGTTTTCCACCTGATTCCCATTGACCAGTTTTGCTCGGGCTCTTGATGCCTTACTCGGTCAAATGCTGCCTTGATGTCAAGGGCAGTCACTCTCACTTCACCTCTTGAGTTCAGCTGTTTTGTCCATGTTTGAACCAAGGGTGTAATGAGGTCAGGAGCTGAGTGGCCCTGGCGGAATCCAAACTGAGCAGGTTATTGCTAAGCAATTGCTGCTTGATGGTACTGTTGATAACACCTTCCATCACTTTACTGATTATTGAGAGTAGACTGATGGGGTGGTAATTAGCCGGGTTGGACTTGTCCTGCTTTTTGTGTACAGGACATACCTGGGCTATTTTCCACATTGCTGGGTAGATGCCAGTGTTGTAGCTGTACTGGAACAGCTTGGCCAGTGGCGTGGCAAGTTCTAGAGCACAGGTCTTCAGTACTGTTGCCGGAATATTGTCAGGGCCCATAGCCTTTGCAGTATCCATTACCTTCAGTCGTTTCTTGATATCACGTGGAGTGAATTGAATTGGCTGAAGTCTGGCATCTGTAATGCTGGGGACTTCAAGAGGAGGCCGAGATGGATCATCAACTCGGCACTTCTGCCTTATCTTTCTCACTGATGTGCTGGGCTCCCCCATCATTGAGGATGGGGATATTTGTGGAGTCACCTCCTTCAGTTAGTTGTTTAATTGTCCACCTCCATTCACGGCTGGATGTGGCAGGACTACAGAGCTTAGATCTGATCCGTTGGTTATGGGATCGCTTAGCTCTCTCTATCGCATGCTGCTTACGCAGTTTGGCACGCAAGTAGTCCTGGGTTGTAGCTTCACCAGATTGACACCTCATTTTGAGGTATGCCTGGTGCTGCTCTTGGCATGCCCTCCGGCACTCTTCATTGAACCTGTGTTGGTCTCCTGGCTTGATGGTAATGGTAGAGTGGAGGATATGCCGGGCCATGAGGTTACAGATTGTGGTTGAGTACAATTCTGCTGCTGCTGATGGCCCACAGCGCCTTGTGGATGCCCAGTTTTGCATTGCTAGATCTGTTCGAAATCTATCCCATTTAGTGCGGTGATAGGCCACACAACACGATGGAGGATATCCCCAATGTGAAGGCGGGACTTCATCTCCACAAGGACTGTGCAGTGGTCACTGTCACCGGTACTGCCGTGGACAGCTGCATGTGCGGCAGACAGATTGGTGAGGACGAGGTCAAGTATGTTTTCCCTCTTGTTGGTTCCCTCACCACCTGCCGCAGGCCCAGTCTAGCAGCTATGTCCTTTAGGACTCGGTCAATAGTGGTGCTACCGAGCCACTCGGTGATTGACATTGAAGTCCCCCACCCAGAGTACATTCTGCACCCTTACCACAGAGCTTCCTCCAAGTCGTCTTCAACATGGAGGAGTACTGAGTCATCAGCTGAGGGAGAGCGTTAGGTGGTAATCAGCAAGAGGTTTCCTTGCCCATGTTTGATCTGATGCCATGAGACTTCATGGGGTCCAGAGTCGATGTTGAAGACTCCCAGGGCAACTCCCTCCCTACTGTATACCACTGTGCCGCCACCTCTGCTGGGTCTGTCCTGCCGGTGAGACAGGACATACCCATGGATAGTGATGGCAGTGTCTGGGACATTGTTTGTTTGTAACGTATGATTCCGTGAGTATGATTATGTCAGGCTGTTGCTTGACTGGTCTGTGGGACAACTCTTTCAATTTTGGCACAAGCCCCCAGATTTTAGTAAGAAGGACTTTGCATGGTCGACAGGCCTGGGTTTGCTGTAGTCGTTTCCAGTGCCTAGGTCGATGCCGGGTGGTCTGTCCAGTTTCATTCCTTTTTATTGGCTCCGTAGCAATTCGATACAACTGAGTGGCTTGCTCGGCCATTTCAGATTGCTGTGGGTCTGGAGTCACATGTAGGCCAGACCAGGTAAGGACAGCAGATTTCCTTCCCTAAAGGACATTAGTGAATCAGATGGGTTTTTTACAACAATCGACAAAGGTTTCATGGCCATCATTAGACTACGAGCTTTTTTTAAATTCCAGGTTTTTAATTACTTGAATTCAAATTCTACCTTCTGCTGTGGTGGGATTCGAACCCATGTCCCCAGAGTAATACCCTGGATTTTTGGTTTATTAGTCCAGTGACAATACCACCACACCACCGCCTCCCCACCTAATTTGCACACAGCAAGGTCCGATAATGACCAAATAATCTGTTTTTAATGATGTTGATTGAGGGATAAATATTGGCCTGAATTGCCCTGCTCTTATTTGAATAATGCCATGGGATCCTATACGTCCACCTGAAAGGACAGATGTGGCTTTGGTTTAATGTCTCATCTGAAAGACTGCACTTCCAACAGTGTAGTACTCCCTCAGTACGGCACTGTACTGTCAGCCTAAGTTATGTGCTCAAATCTCTGTCGTGGGACTTGAACACACAACCGCCTGACTGAGGTGAGAGTGCTACCACCCATCCAAGGCTGACAGTATAACATAGAACGCACTATCTCCTGACATTGACTTGATGGCGACTTGACACATACGCACATTTGCGACGCAAGCGCAGTTTTCCCTGTTGGTTGGGTTTACAATATTAGTGCTGAGGGGAGTTTAAGAGAAAGCCATATCCCACTATTTAATATCATATTCTGTAGGGTTTGTGGTACTGTAATTGATTAGTCCCTCATAATTGATCAAACCTGGCATCTGATTACTGCTTGATTGTCTCAAGATTTACTTTCTGCCCAGGGCTGAATAAAAACAGAGTTGAACTTGAACTCCCCTTAGCACTAATATCAGTGCTCTTAATCAGAAAGTAACAAAGTATTCCATGTTGGCAGGCTAACTGCACCCGCTGACCAGAAGTTCCCCCTGAAATTGGGAGGAACTCTCACTTTAGGTTTGATGTTGCTGCCACATCTTGAAGATTGTCCTTGACTGTGTTGTTCTTTGTTGTCCTGTTTGTTAGCTGGAAACAAGCCAAAGGTTTGGCCTCTGAGCCCATCCCAGATTTCTTTGTCCAGAGATTGGCCAGATGGGTACTAAACTGGTTTAGATGAAGGTTTCCTGCCTGTACCCTCACTGATCTCAATTGAATGGACCATTTAACATAATTGGCCTTGATGTTTACTGGAATGCTTTTAAACAAATTTCCATTGTCTCAAATAATCTGAATAGGTGCTTCATCCGAATTCTAATATTTTCAAGAAGCGTGTGATATAGATTTAACCCCTTCAGCTGCATTTGACTTATCAACATTTTAATATAAATTACACCCAAAATCCTTCTATGAATCAGAACTGGCTATCCCAGTCGGCTGACACTGGCTCTTTTATTGTCCTGGAGAGCCATAATCTGAGATTCAGGTTAGCTGCTGAGTATTTTCAAAAGCCATATTTAAAATAAATAGGTGATGTTCTGTACAAATAGCACAGATGTTTGTGGATATGCAAACTACCAAAGAGGGATACATTTCTGACTCCTCTTTCCTGGTGCCACGCAGACATAGCAGCACGTTTCAGACAGCTGTTTCAGCACAACATCTGTTGAGCAGGTCAAGATTGAACTACATGATTCATCTAAAACAATCCAGTTCAGAAATAAATCTCTTGGTAACCTTTCGACAGGAGCAGGGGAGTACTCCCAGTTTATTGGCCAACATTTATCCTTCAACCAACAGAATTCAAAAGAGATTATCTGGTCACTTACTTCTCACTGTTGTTTGTCATAGAGTCATTTACGGCATAGAAGGAGGCCATTCGGCCCATCGAGTCCATGCCAGTTCTCTGCAGAGCAATCCAGTCAGTCCCGCTTGATCCCCTTAGCCCTGCAAGTTTATTGCCTTCAAGTGCCCATCCAATTTCCTTTTGAAATCGTTGTTCGTTTGCACTTGCACTACACTTGTGGGCAGTGAGTTCCAGGTCATTACCACTTACTGTGTAAAAAAAAAAAAAGTTCTTCCTCACGTTTCCCCCAGCATCTCTTGCCCAAAACCTTCAATCTGTGTTCCCTAGTCCTTGTTCCATCAGTTAATGGGAACAGTTTTTCCTTGCCTACCTTATCTAAACATGTCATAACCTTGTGACCTCCATCAAATCTCCCCCCAATTTCCTTTGCTCCAGGGAGAACAACCCCAGCTTTTCCAACCTAACCTTGTAACTAAAATCCCCCATCCCTGGAACCATTCTGGTAAATCTCCTCTGCACCTTCTCAAGGGTTCTCCCATTTTTCCCGAAGTGCGGTGACCAGAACTGGACGCAATACTCTATTTGGGCCTAACCAGAGCTTTACAAAGGCGCAGCATAACTTCCCTGCCTTTGTACTCTATGCCTCTATTTATGAAGCCCAAAATCCCATATGCTTTGCTAACCACTCTCCCAATGTGTCCTTTCAAAGATCGATGCATATGCATCCCCAGGTCCCTCTATTCCTGAACACTCTTTAGAACTGTGCCATTAATCTATATTGCCTCACCCTTTTTGGGATTAAGTTTCATCCATTCTAAGCCATTTTGGATGGACTCTCAATGTATGGCAGGAGGGAAGAACAGATATAATGTATAATCACTAAAAGTTAATGTCATGTTAGACAGTCAACTAATAATATTGATAGCATTTTTGAAGGAGGCTGTGTGCCATCAAGCTGTATCAGTGAAGATATGGCCCAATCAAATAGAGGAAACTTGACATGTACATAGTAGATTGCCGGTCTGACCTACTAATTCACAATACTGAATATCCTGTTTGCAGCCAAGCTGGCTGAAGGAGGGATGCGTTGGAATTGGAATGAATAAGTTATCAAGTGCCATTCTTGTGACTGGTTATGGATCTGTAGAGGCCTGGGTCTTGCCAGGTAGTTTAAATGTTTTAACATTTTATTTCTGTGTTGCTTTTCATGGTAACTTATTCTGTGATTTTTCAGACCAAGTGGTCTTTACGTTTTTGCTGCTGGATATATGAAACTAGCTTCCCAAGGACTGTTACTGTCTCTAAAAGCGTGCCGCGAGGAGGTTCTAGTTATTCCCTACTCATGTATTTCCCTTTCACCAATGCCATCACAGCAAGATCCCATATTCTCCAATCAGTGTCATCTGTTAATGAAGCGTCAATTGGGAATTGGATAGGGTGGAAAATGATTTTAAAAGTGTATATTTTTAAAAAGAAATTAGTTTTGTTTCTTGGCTTCCATTAAGTAAAAGAAAGTGATGGTTATATATGAATATTGATTATACAGTTTCATATAATTGAATCTGACAGAACTTTTTCCTTAGATACATTTATATGCATAATTGGCTCTCATTGCAAGTTTTCCAAAGGGTGAATATTTTGATGCTTTTCGATATAATCCAGTCGTTTGGTAGGTTGGCTTTGAAGTTGTCACTGTAGTTTTAAAAAATAAATATTTCTGTAATTATTGCTATTTTTCAACAAGATTTGTGGCCCTAATAAGGTTAAGACAAATTCATGAACTACAAATTTTTATGCAATTGAAAAATACTATGTACATGTCCATGCTGAACACCACTTGGAGGGCTGCAAAGGTGGCTAATGCACTCTAGGTGGGGGACTTCAGTGTCCATCACCAAGAATGGCTTGGTAGTACCATTATTGACTCAGCTGGCCGAGTCTCGAAGAACATAGCTGCCAGAGTAGCTCTGCGGCAGGTGGTTAGAGAACGAACATGAAGGAAAAGCTGATGACCTTGTCCTCAACAGTCTACCTGTTGCAGATTTATTTATTTATGATAGTATTGTCAGGAGTAACCACCGCAAAGTTCTTGTGGATTCAAAGTCCCGTCTTCACACTGAGGACACCCTCCATTGTGTTGTGTACCACCATGCTAAATGAGATTGATTCAGAACAGGTCTAGCAGCTAAAAATAGAGATCTGTGAGGTGCTGGGAGCCATCAGCAGCAGCAGAAGTGTATTCCACCACAAGCTGTAACCTCATGCCTTGGCATATCTTTCACTCTACCATTACTATCGAGCCAGGAGATCCACCCTGCTTCAATGGGGATTTTAGAAGAGAATGCCAGGAGCAGCACCAGGTGTACTTAAAAATTAGGTGTCAACCTGGTGAAGCCACAACACAGGACTACATGCATGCTGAACAGCAGAAGCAGCATGCAAGAGACAGAGCTAAGTGATCCCACAACCAACGAATCAAATCAAAACTGCATTCCAGCCACATCCATGATCATCCCCATCCTCTATGATAGTCCAGCTTGGTCCCTGAGCACAACAGATAAGACACCCACTTTCAGCCAGAAGTTCTGCATGGAAGATCCATCTCTGTCTCCTCCTGAAGTTCCCACCATCACAGATGCCAGTCTTCAGCCAGTTTGATTCACTCAATGTGATATCAGGAAATGGCTGAGTTCATTGGAGACAGCAAAGGCTATGGTGTCCTGGCAACATCCTGGCTATAGTGTTCAAGACTTGTGCTCCAGAATTAGCAGTGTCCCTCGCCAGGCTAACCAGTACAGCTACAAAACTGGCGTCTACTTGACAATGAAAAATTGCCCAGGTATGTCCTGTGTGCAACAGGCAGGACAAATCCAGTCTGGCCAATTACTGCCTTCTTGGTCTACTCTCACATCAGAAAAGTGATGGTGGGTGTTGTCGATAGTGCTATCATGCGGCGCTTGCTCACCAGCAATGTGCTCAGTTTGGGTTTCACTGGGACCACTCTGCTCCAGATCTAATTACAGCCTAGATCCAAACATGGACAAAGGAGCTGAATTCCAGAGATGAGGTGAAAATGAGTGCCCTTGACATCAAGGCAGATTTTGACCAAGTGTAGCATCAAGGAGCCCAAGCAAAATTGAGGTCAATGGGAATTGGGGGAAAACTCTCCACTGGCTGGAGTCATATCTAGCAGAAAGAAAGATGGTTGTGGTTGTTAGAGGCCAGTCATCCCAGGCCCAGGACATTGCTGCAGGAGTTTCTCAGGGTAGTGTCCTTGGCCCAACCATCTTCAGCTGCTTCATCAATGACCTTCCCTCTATCATAAGGTCAGATGATTGCACAGTGTTCAGTACCATTCGCAGCTCCTCAAATACTGAAGCAGTCCATGTCTATATGCAGCAAGACATGGACCACATTTAGGCTTGGGCTGATGTGTGGCATAAATGTTACTTGCCACTTAAGTACCAGGCAAAGATCATATCCAGCAAGAGAGTCTAACTGCCTCCCCTTTAAATTCAACAACATTGCCATCATTGAATTCCCCCACCATCAATATCCAGGGGTCAGCATTAACTGGAAACTTAATTGGACCAACTATGTAAATATTGTGGCTGCAAGAGCAAGTTAGAGGCTGGGTGTTCTGTGGCGAGTAACTCAACTGACTCCCCAAAGTCTTTCCACCATCTATGGTGCACAGATTGGAATATGATGGGATACTCCCCAGCTGCCTGGATGAGTGCAGCTCCGAAAACACTCAAGAAGCTTTACACTATCCAGGACAATGTAGCCAAGTTGATTGGCACCCTATCCACCACCTCAAACATTCACTGCCTCTACTACCAGCACACAGTGGTTGCAGTGTGTACCATCTAGAAAATGCACTGCAGCAACTTGACAAGGCTTCTTTGACACCACCTCCCAAACTCATGACTTCTACCACCTAGAAGGACAAGGGCATCAGGTGCATTGGAACATCACCACCTGCAAGTTCCCTTCCAAGTCATACACCATCCTGACTTGGAGATATTTTGCTATTCTTTCATTGTCATTGGGTCAATGTCCTGGTACTCCCTAAGTAACAGTACAGTAGGAGTTACCTACACCATGTGGACCACAGTGGTTCAAGAAGGCAGCTCACCACCACCTTCTCAAGGGCAATTAGGGATGCGCACATTGCATGACTGAATAAAACAAAATTGAGGGCAGCAGAGGATATGCATTCTTTAGACCATGACTAATCTGTGTACAGATTTGATTTATCACTTCAGAATGAGACCTTTTTAATAGTGAATTGTAGTACAAAACAAACATTTGCTGAGAAATTCTTCCGCTTTTTAGAAACCAGAAGTTTCGCATTCAACGTAGTGTAAATAGGTAATTCAATGCTAAGAGTTACCATTGACCTTTAACCGGGTATTGGTAATTGACAGTCTCTGGTACTTTTTTTTCTGCCACACACACACGGTCTGCATTTGTTAACAGAATGTGCAACATGGCATTTATTTCGAGACTGTCATCTGATTGATTTGGCTCCTTGAACTTGGAAAGGAAAGGGTGCGCCGGCCAGTTGAACCTGGCGGAGAGGTCTGGCGATGCATTTTCTTTTAGCACGGCATGCGAGCGCGGTGTTAACATGATCCGGGATGGTCTCTGGCTGTGGAACATTCCGATTGCAGGGAAGTGGTGCAAGCGGCGCTGTGCGTGCGTGCGGCTCTGCATCGTACAATCCGTACTCAAAGTGCGGGGACACGCAAACCCCCCTAATGCACATTTAAACAGGAGGAGGAGGAGGGGGAGGGGAAAAAAGGGTCCATTATAATAACCTGCAAACGGAGAGGATTTATTTATTTTTTTGCACCTTGGGTGTGGAAAGAAAATCCTGATTTAAAAGGCAGCGGGGGAAAAAGGGAAAACGACATGACGTAAGGTGTTTTCTGGCTTTGGAAGTGTATGACGTCATATGCAATAGAGTCCTATAGAAAAATGGTGTCTTTTTACACGGGCTGTAGAGTGACTGAAAGTTATTTGGATTCACAAAATCCTGGGTGATGCATTGGTGATTTAGAGTAATGCTATCTCAAAAATGGATGTAGAGAAAGAGTCTGGACGAAGATTGGTCTGTAGTTTTTTGTAACGTAACGAGTTTTTATGCCATATTAAAAGAGAGAGAGTGAGAGGATTTATGCAGCTACTAGTGATATCGAGGGGAGGGGGAGAGCAGTCACCGTGTGACTGGAGCTGAAATGGCCTCTTGTTTGTTTTTATTTTATTTTGGGGGGGGGTGTGGAAGGGTAGTGACTTCCTGTTTTAATTCTGAGGGTCAGTGGGGGTGGGGGTGTGAGGAGGAGGAGGGGGGCTTTATTTTAAAATGTGATTTTTTTTCTTTCGCTTATAATTTTTATTCCGCCCTAATCATGGTTTCCAAGTTGTGAGGGAAGTGGCTGAAGTGAGTGGGCTCTGCTGTGTTTACAGTGTCTGCGGGAGGAAGCGCTGCTTCCCGCTGGCCTCTTCCATCCCACAACCAGGCTCGACGGCCTAGTCTCCCCCCCCCCCCCCCCCAAAAGCATTTTCACCCCCATTCCACACACCCGCTTTCCCTCCCCCGCCCCCATTCCTCTCACCCCCCCGGATCTCCTGCCCTCACCTTCCCATCTAGAGACTTTCTGTAAAAAAAAAATACCCCTGAGACGTGCGGAAAAGCCCAACACCGAAGGACTGGGTTTGTGCTTTTCAAACTCGTCTCGAATTCGCTCGAATCGGACGCCTAGCGACGAGAGAGCTGGCAAAAAAAAATATTGCCCCTGTGTACAAAACCTTGCCGCTTTTTAAAAAAAAGAGTTTAAAAATGAGGAAACTGAAACTTCACTTTTCCTTTTTGTTTTGCATGCAAGCTCACCCCGCCCTAATTTATATGCAATGATATTAAAATAATGCAAATCTCTTGCTGTGTAAAAGCTCGCCTCGAATTTGCTTGGACCGGGCTCCCACTTTGGTCTAAGACGGTCAGACCGTTAGTGTTAGTATTGCAGCAAATTGAATTCCAACACCGTTTGCATCGTGATTTCGCTTTTATATCTGACCTGACTTGAGCAAATGTCGAGTCATATAACACAGCAGGACTGAAAGGTGCTTCAGCAGGAGCCTAATACAAAATGTATACAAAAAAAAACCAGACTGCTTTAGAAACTGGACCACGAGTTATGAAATAGTTTCAAAAATTGCAATTTTTTGTAACCTTTAAAAAATGCACATAAACACGATTAAAATGCAAATGTGCGAAGAAAGGACCGCGGTGGGACGGCTTCATTAAAATACATAAGAGTCGTAAATGTCTTTAAATTGCTAATAGATGTACAAACGTTCATTTGTGATGTTAAAGGTACTTCTAATTCATCCTTCAAGGACAGTTAGTACTAATCATGATATGTTGGCATATGAAGTACGTCCTGTTCCTCCATTCAGTGCGTCCGTCCCAGATACAAATGTAAACTTTAGTCGTGTTGTATAAGCTGATCCTGTTTTCAAGGAAACGTGCACATTCATAAAGTTAAATTTAATACCTAGCCAATACACAAATAGTGTTTCATTATGAAATCTAATATTTGAAATGGCTATAGGTTCAACACTGGTGTAGCGTTACATATAGGTCTGGTTCTCTTCTGTTTATAGCGCACATTTTGTAGAAGGCGGTATGACAATGAGGACCTCTCAGACGATGACATAGCCAGCATGAGGACTTTTGATGTGGAAGAAAAGCTTAGTATTGCCTCATACAATTCAAGTTACGTGCACTTTATGAAAGGAAAAGGTAAGAATTGGGAGAGAGGTGTATTGTTAAATGTACAGTAAATCCCGTCTAGATTGCAACTGTGGCAGCAGTACTGCAGCTTGCCTGGTCAGTGGACTCTGCCTCAGTCTCGAATTTCCCGCCGTGAAGGCAGGCTATGACTTAAGAGTTTGACGACTATCGTCATTATCTCACAATCCAACTCTTTTTTTTCCTGTTGTGCATAATTTTTTTTACTATAACAATCAATTTCAAAATGAGATGACGTCTGAAACACAGGAAAACCATTGAGACGGTTTTAATACGGCTGTATGTGAGAAAGGGAAATCGTAATGTTATGTATGTAGCTGTGTGGATTGTAAATCCTCCTAACCTATCCACAAAATAAAATAACTATACGTAGACCTGCTGATATCGTTTATTTTCTTTTATAATTTGCATGTTGCTATTATCTGAACCGTCTGTATTTGGAGCAGTTTGTCCAACAGGGATTTGGCCAGCGTTACATGGGGATGGGTGGGCGGGAGAGCGAATGAAAGCGACTGCCAATTTTTTTTAAAACAAGTGGCCGTCAACACAGGTTCAGTGGAGAGACATTGTTAAACAGCAGTTGTATTATTGGTTCTGCGGATTCATATGAAGCGCTCCGTTGATCTTAATAACTAGGTTTAATAGATGGTGTAAAATAAGAGACCTGGGCAAATCCCTGTTCAAATCTAACACGGTGCCGAGACGCAGCGGTTACATCTGTTTGGTAATCTATAATGTTGGGTTGACTTTTCTCACTTCTCTCCTAAAGTTAAGTTTTACTATATGTTGCAACAGATTTTACCCTTGAATATGTGCAGAGAGAGACTATCAAGGTCCCCATTATCTTCAGGGACAAAGATGGTCTAGGAATCAAGTAAGTTTTCTATTAGATACATTTAAATTACCTTTTATTCAGTAATGTTCCTAAACATTTACAGCAAATGCCATCGATATGTTTGTGTTAGGCACGTACGTATCTCCCTTGATTTCAATTGCTATGCATTCGTGACCAGAAGTGGACTAAAACGGCCTTAGAGATCGTGTGTATAGTTGAGACGTTAACAGAATCGTAGAATTCTTACCCCACCCGAAATTATCATCTCCCTCCTTTATGCCCAGAATAAGAAGCAGTTGCTGTTGAACTCCTGTCACTGCACCAGCTCAAAGATATGAATACGGGACCCTTTCCACGGCAAGATTATAGGTTCTCATCACCCACATTTCAGATTACATAATTTTGATGGAGCTCTAGATTATGCCACATTTCTGCCAGCAAGTACACCGCATTAAACCAATAAACTAACCCGTGATGCGGCGATGCCACCGCCATTCTGAAGATAGGCAATTTGAATCTTCAGTTGCGTGTCTTTCCGAGTTCCAAGCTCTTTCAGAACACACACACGACAGATACTCTGATTAACCCTTTCCCTGACTAGGCGCACCGAAGAATGCCAAAGGAGATTTAAATACGGAAACTTCTTCACGCCTCTATTTTCACCGGAGCCAGCAATTCTAAAAGTTCTAAAACTACTCTTCAGCATTTCCATTGGAGGAAACTGCACCGGGTACCCAGCACCCCTAAATGGATGCAAATGAATGTGGCAGGATGAGAACGTGATTGTGGAGGGGGAAAAAATACGTATTTTGTCACTGGCATCTTCATGATGTATCACACCAAAATCATGATCCCAGCAGCCTCAATATCCATGTGATCTTTCTGATCGAGGCCTTGCGGGCAATATCACTCACTGGCAACGATTTGTCTTCAAACGATCCCAATGCTGGGATCGTTTTTTACTTGATCACAAATTGAATACCTTTCAAATTTCTGTGGAGTTGACCAATGAATACATTGCAGGGGATGGGGGAACAAACTCTAACATGATGCTGTTAAATGCGGCTTCCGTGGTTCTAAATTTGGTTTGGGAAAGATCGTGTCAAATACAGTCTTGCCAAACAAGCGCTCCGCATGCATTTTCGTCTGCGCGATGTGAAAGCCCCTTAAAGACAGGAGTTAAAACAGCCAACGGGCCGGAGGTGACACATTTAAACATTGACTTTAATTTGGTTATTACTGTTACATTCCATGTTGGTGCGGATAGTAACAGGTAGAGATAATCGGCGGCTGCCCCATGAAGTTTCCACCTAAAAAGGAGCACAATGATCTGCTGAGATCACCTGTGCGTTCCAAAGGTGTATCTTAAAAAGAGTGATAAAACTGTCCCAAATAAACCGCAGCTCATTTTCTGTGGACGGCTGCTGCACGTTCAAAGGAATGTATTGTCTGATTTCGGACGTTTATTTGAAGAATATATATGTTGACAAGAGCAGTTTGCAAAATACTCTGACGTAAATTTTCTTTGTGCCGCAATATGGCCCGGATAAATTGGAAAATGTTAGGGTCCCCTAAGTTTAATATACTGTAAATTTTAGTGTTGAATGTTGGTATAAAGTGAAAGATCCCTCTCGCATTGTAAGGATGGACAACTCTAAGGAATAAAATTTATCGTATTTCCTTCAAGATGAATTCACGTATCCATATTGATACAACACTAATAGGTCAGCTAATGTGTACAGGTGACTGGGATGGTACACGGCGTTTCAAATCCTCTGATCGATTAAACAGCCTTTTGATTCTTTGGAGCCCAGAGTTAAATCTCGAGTTCGAGCTGGAAACGTCTGATTGGACAAAGTCAGTGCCCACCTGTGTAATGTGAAATTGTAAATCAGTGTACAAGTGAGCTAAAAATACAGCCCAATATCGGAATATGTAAATAGGACAATTGGGAATGCCTGTTAATGGCGAAATATTGGGATTAACCGTTATTTTTCAATTGGTAATCTCGTGTTTTAAAACTTTTTTTGCATAACTGAAAGACTATGAGACTAAATATTTAATATCTTGTCTTTTAACCGCAGAACACCAGATAGCGATTTCAGTGTCAGGGATGTAAAACTGTTTGTTGGTAAGTGAAATTCGAAATATGTAAAGTTGAATTATTTTGTTGCCATGCAACATCTTGGCTTTGAGCAGAACTGAATGCAATTTGCCGTCATAAGTAAGATCAATTACATGAATTTTAAATACATAAAGTGCTTTGTCTGTAGGTACTCTACCCAAGATTGTGTGTTTGATAAATGAGATTACTTTGAGCATTGTGCATGAAGTAAGGCAGTGAAAGATGGCCATTTAATTATTTTTGAGGACATAGTTCTAAAGTATTATCTTTGTACTGTTAATATGTTTGTCTCTGAAGGGTTAAACACAACATAAAATTTGTAATTTCACCTTTTAAATGCAGTTTTAGTAATTGTAAGGACTTTGGTGATCCTACAGTAGAAATGTCAACCTCACGTTTGCATCTCACTGATGTCTTGATCAATCACTTATCAAGTTTTGCATGCTCTGGAAATATTGATCTATGTCTTGTGCTTTCAGATTATTTATAACTTCATATTTATATACATTATGTTGATGTACTTTAGGCTGCAGTTACATTGCTATTTTTTCTGATCATGCAGATTGGTTTTTGAGTGTGTATTGGCACAGCCAAAGGAACAAGACTAGGCTATTCAAGCCCTGGAGCCTATCCTGCCATTCAGTTAGATTGTGGCTGATCTATGCTTCAACTCCATTTACCCACCGTTGTTCCATATCCCTTGACACCCTTATCTAATAAAAAATCTGTCAAACTCAGTCTTGAAAATTTCAATTGACCCAGCATTCACAGACTTTCCACTATCCTTCGTGTGGTAAAAGTGTTGCCTGATTTCACTCCATCATGGCCTGGCTCTATTTTTAAGACTATGCCTGCTTGTTTTGGATTCCCCCACCAGAGTAAATAGTTTCTTTGTATCTACCCTATTGACTCCCTTAATCATTTTAAATGCCTTCATTAGATAACTCCTCAACGTTCTAAACTCAAGGAAATACAGGCCTAGGTAATGTAACATGCCCTCAGAATTAAGCCCTGGTATATTTCTGGTGAATCTGCACTGTACCCCTTCCAAGGCAAGTACATCTTTCCTGAGGTTTGGTGCCCAAAACTGAATGCAGTACTCCAGATAGAGTCTGACCAAGGATTTATACAATTGAAGCATCACTTCCCCACTTCTGTATTTCAACCCCTTGAGATAAAGCCTAACATTCCATTATATTGTTTGTACCTATTGTCTAGCTTTTAGAAACTGGCAGCGTGACTCTGGAGTCTAGTCCTGATCCGACTCAAGAATGCGCTAAAGCTAAGGGATGTGACTGTCCCATCTTCCTATTTCCCCTGCTGCACCACTAGAGAGTTTGATGCAGTGTATAGCTATAGTGTGATATGAAGCTAGATTTTAAAAAATAGCAGGCAGACTATTAGACTGCCTGGGCACTTCATAAACTTACTACAAAATAGTTTTCATATTAAAGTGCTATTAACATTAAAAACAGCAGCTGGGAAAATTGAGGTCTGCATGTGCATGCAAACACATGTATTCAGCTTTCTTAGTGGGCAGAGTGTGATGGGCATTCCACAATATAACTGCTGGTCTCAAAACCGTAATGCAGTATTATTGGAGCCTTAAATAGGACCACGTTACAACATGTTCTAATCAGTCTAAAATGAGTCTCCATATGATAAATGGAAAGGTTAGAAGAAAAACTAAAACTGGATTTTTATTTTATAACCTAGTTAAAATGTTTAGGCAGTCATGCCGCTTAGCTGGCCTGTAAATGTTAATGTGTGAATACGTAATTTAGCGATTTTATCAATTCAGTTAGATTTGTTTATTTATGTTTTTCAACAGTAAAGAAATATTATGCAAGAAGTGGCAGGTTTGAAAATTTTCCAAATCAATGTAATGTTTGTTGTGCTAGTATTTTATGTTATACAGTGAATGCTAGGCTTATGCAACCAAATATGCTGTCAGTACAAACTGAATCATTAGGATACGTTGCTGTACTCTGAGTGGCTTGGAAAGCTCTATTGCTACAAGATTAAACTTCCATTTAGAGGTACAAGATTTGAACTCTTTATTATTGATTATGATTCAGATTTGGTTACTTTCTTAGTGAGTTTTCTTTTTACATAATTGAGCTATTACATATCCGAGATATTAAAATTAGTTTCAGCATTAATTAAAAAAAGTACCCATTGGTATCAAATAATTTAACCTTATCAGTATTCTAAAATGATTGCATCCCATAAATAGAGTGTACATTTTTAAATGAAAGCATGTGACAACTGTACTATACCAAATGCATAAAATATACTAGGCATTCAAGACCTAATTCCAATGTCCTGGTTTTAATATCTCTATAATTGCATCAGCTCAAAATTTTATTATATTGCAGTTTAAGTTGCCAAATTGATGGTATATCACATTTAAGCAAGCATGTAGAGGTAGTTTGTCACTGTTTCAACTTTGCACCAGCTTCAGTATAACTGCAGTTGGTGTAAAGCAAACTTTCTAAACTTACAGTTTGATTGTTAATGAAGCATTAAAATGAACTGGCAGTTGGTTGCATGTAAGCAGAGTCAGGATGGTATGTGATTTGAAGATGAAGGTGCTCCCATGACGATGTTACTCCTGTTCTTCTGGTGGTAGAGGACACAGAGCTGCGATGTTCTATTGAAATAAGTTTGATGAATTGCTGCACTGTACATGTTTCAGCCAGAGTAGATCGGAGGTGGAGGGACTGAATAATAAGTTGAGTAGTGATGCTCCCGGTACCTAGCTCCTATGGAGCATCAATTTTATTTTCTGTTCCTTCACACCCCACCACTAAGAACCATTTGTTTTCTGTGTTTTTCTCCATTTTTTAATAGCTTGGATTGGATAGTAAATGCAGCAGGACTCATCCGTATCCATTCCCATTCATTAGTAGCCAAGATGAACACTGTTAATCCTTGGCACCACCGTAGAATCTGTAAAATACATTTTAAAAACAGGATTGTGACGACTCTACAGAATTTTTCTTTGCCTTTAGAGAACAGCTTCTTGACTCTGTGCTTCATATATTCTGTTTTGGCTGATAGTCGCATTATTGCAACTTTTAACCACAAAAGAGATTTTCAAGATGGCAGCTGCTCACTTAAGGTGAGAGGCAGCTTGCTTACATAATCTACTGAGGACTCAAGTGCTCTTCATGCTTGCAAAATTCCACAGTTTAAAGAAAAACATAGTTGTCAATATGTTGTATAACTGGAACAATTTGGTGACGTGTTATGAATTGTAGATTTATTCAATTTTTGCAGTTGTTTCTCACTCCCAAGATTTCTTTAGTCATTAAAATATATGAAGTTTCCTGTTGCATATTCATTCTTCCTGTACCTTTTGTTGTTTGGTTTATCTTGTCGGGCTTGTTCTGACAACCCAGTGATATTTATACGTGTCTGTACTGACAATACCAGCTTTGTTGCAAAATTTTAGTTCGTACAGGACACCACCAATTTTGAAAAGAGTAAAAGAAATGAGGTGAATCCGGAAGTGAAAATTAGGCGGTGGTAAACTGGATTGTAAAAGTTGAGGATTATAAGGGGAATGAAAGAGTGAGGGAGCTAACATGTCCCACAGTTTGACATTCTGGGCAAGATACACCTATGCAACAATAATCAGTGCACTCCAGAAAATAATTCACCATGTGCAGCATTTTAAGGCATCTTAGCAGGACAAGACTTATGTTAATACCTGTATTATTAAGAATCAGTTAGAGTCTGAGGCTACGCAACGAGTTTGAACTCAACATGGTGAGGATGTAGAGAGGAGCAGTCTGTCAGATGGAATATTAAAGTTAAGAAAGAAGAAGAGGGGCAAGTTTTGAGGAACAGTGACCATAGTAGATATTCAGTAAAGAATAATTAGCAAATTGCACTGAGGGAAAACTAATTGATAATTTTTTTTTTAAACTATGACAGCTCAGATTTCTTTGGGATTACAGACTGTCACAGGAACCAATTAATAGGAGGTCAGGTAATTAACTTCAGTCACCTGGGACGAAGTGTTGAATAACATTGTCACTGGGTTTACATTACGAGAGCAAGTGGAGAGTGTTTTGATTGAATTGAACCACTTTAGTGCTTTTTCCATTTATTAGAATTTTATGAAGTCAGGATTTTTAATTTTTGCTGGAGGTTCTGAATGTGTTGAATTATTTTGCAATTTAGAGTGAATAACACTTGCAAGTCTTTTTGAAAGTCTTGTTGGTACACACACACTTAGTGTATTGTACACAGAGAACGTGAATTTAATTGGAAAGCAACTTTGGAGAAATCGAGAATTCAGATTTGTTTAGTGTCTTGGATTTTTGTTTTTAAGGTAAGCTTACACAGAGATGGCCTCATAATATAGAGCAGAGGTGAGGAGCCAGGGTTTTCTTTTATTCGTTCACGGGATGTGGGTGTCGCATTTTTTGCTCATTCCTAATTGCCCTTGAGAAGGTGGTGGTGAGCTGCCTTCTTGAACCGCTGCTGTCCATGTTGGGTAGGTACACCCACAGTGCTGTTAGGAAGGGAGTTCCAGGATTTTGACCTAGCGACAATGAAGGAACGACGATATAGTTCCAAGACAGGATGGTATGTGGCTTGGAGGGGATCTTGCAGGTGGTGGTGTTCCCATGTATTTGCTGCCCTTGTGGAAGTTTGGAAGGTGCTCTCGAAGGAACCTTGGTGAGTTGCTGCAGTGCATCTTGTATATCGTGCACACAGCTACCACTGTGCATCGGTGGTGGAGGGAGAGAATATTTGTAGAGGGGTGCCAATCAAGCGGGCTGCTTTGTCCTGGATGGTGTCGAGCTTCTTGAGTGTTGGAGCTGCACCCATGTAGGCGAGTGGAGAGTATTCCATCACACTCCTGACTTGTGCCTTGTAGATGGTGGACAGGCTTTGGGGAGTCAGGAGATGAGTTACTTGCCTCAGGATTCCTAGCCTCTGACCTGCTGTTGTAGCCATGGTATTTATATGGCTACTCCAGTTCAGTTTCTGGTCAATGGTAACCCTAGGATGTTGATAGTGGGGGATTCAGCGATGGTAATGCCATTGAATGTCAAGGGGAGATGGTAAGATTCTCTCTTGTTGGAGATGGTCATTGCCTGGCACTTGTGTGGTGCGAATGTTACTTGGGTGGAGAGGATTAAAAGTCGTTCCTTTATGATCAATGGTTAAAATAATGCTAAGTCACCCCCCCAATTATGACTCTGTTGCTGCAGACAGCATCTCTGACTTTATTAGCCAAGTTATAATGTAAATGGAGGTAGTGTTACTACCACTAGAGGAGCAGAGAACACATTCAATTGCTGGAGCCAGCAGCAAATGTAAATGACTACTGGTGCCAGCACAGGTAAACACTTTTCCTGCTTGCTGGCCTGTACAGAACACCCTAACCCATTGGGGAAAGTCCGCTGGTAGAAAATGAAAATTGCAAGTTTGCACGTAGGCAGTTGTTTTTTTGTTGCTGGCCCTGCTCTGGAATTCCCCTTGCAGTGTAAATGGAATGGACTCCACAGTGCTAGCACTCTTGGTATATTAAAGAATTGGTTTTACTTGAAAAAATAGGAGCTCCCTTAAAGCTGACTTATGCTGAATCATTAGCTGAATTTCTGTGCATAAAAAGTAGTTAGTGGTGTCTCCTACTTTTTCTCTGAATAAATCAGAGAAAACATCTATTCCTTCCTTTGCAAATGCTAAAGACAGAACGTGAACCCTGATCACTCATAAATTGTGTGTATGTCCAATCCTGTCTGATGAGAATCCTGTTTCATCTCTTTGAATCCTTAGATTATTTTCTCGAAGGCAGCAAAAGGTATTTTTCTCTACGCTTAATTGAAAGAGTAAAATCTTTAGTTAGATTATTGTAGCAAAAGACAAAATGGGGTATATTTTCCGTTAATTTTATATTACATTTACGAGTGGTACCGTGTGCTAGTTATGGTATTGGACCAGCAACCTGGAGATAATGGGTTGAAATCACACCATGGCAATTTGTGAAGTTGAATTCGATGTTGAGTTCTGAATTCAATAATTTCGGTAATTTGTGGGCTAGCATTAGAAAAAAATTACTATGAAAGGTGCCAGATTGTCATTTTTAAAAACTCATCTGGTTCAGTCTGCCACCCCTCCCCAATCTGGCTTACTCATGACTTCAGTTTCACACTATATGGTTGACTGTTAAATACACTCTGAGGTCACTCAGTAGTCAGGGCAAGTAGGGATGGATAGTAAATACCAGCATCGCTCATATCCTGAGAATAAAACAATGAAATACTGTCGCTACTGGTCTGAGAATGGTAGTTACAGTATTAGTTCCACCTGTGTAGCAGCCGATTTATATTAGTTCATTTAATGCCTTGAACAGTCTGGAAAATCCTGACAATGTTGACTGCAGGGTGATGTGAGCTGGCTCTGTCTGGTACACCTTTCTGGTTCTTGCATTTTAAATGGCAGCACCAGGCAATTTTAGCGCAGAAAAAAATCTGCAAGCAATAAGCTGGCACCCATGAGGACTTGAGGGAGCGGGCATTGTGGGAATCAGCTGGGCAGGGTGGAGACAGCTGGTATGCCTGTGGAAAATTTAACAGAAAATCAGCATGGGGAAAAAATAATAAAAGTAGCAGCAGTAGGGGATGAAAGGAAAATGGGACAGGGATATAGCAGGGAACACTGACAGAGACCTGGATGCAATAAAGATAGTGAAGCAGAGATTCTTGCATGCTGTGAAAGACAAAATATCTGCAGCGGAGTGCAGAGAGCAGCCTGTGTTGAAACTGAGGAAGCCAGCCTGAACAGTACTCCTACGTAAAACTACTACAAAGAGAAAGTGAAAAGGATAGATGGGAAAGGAAAGTGAAAAGTAAAAGCAGGGAAGAGTGAAAGAAGCTAAAGCAGGGACGGCAAGAGAAATGGGAAGGGAGGAGAAAGCAAGTGGAAGAAAGGAGAGTGAGACACACAGAAGTAGAAGAAGGGAGAGTTAGTAACAGAAGTTCCGACTTGTCATTGCCATTACCAATATCTGTAGCCAGAAGATCATTAGAGGCTGAGAGTTTTTACATTTGGCCCAACCAGTCTGTGTCGGCATTTAACCTCCATGCAAGAAAATAGTCCTAATCACTTTGATCTACCCTGTTCTGATATACCTTTATCTGTTTTTTTTTTCTTGAATCACCTATCCACCCTATTGTTGAATATTAACTTTGTTTGTGTCTCAACCACTAAATCCTGGAAGTTGAGACAGCCTCACAATTCTGTGTAAAGAAACTTCTCTTGTTCTCTGTTCTAAATCCCTTAGATCGTGTATCTGTGGCCCTTGTTCTTGACTCCACAACTACCAAAAGTCTGTTTCTATCTACCTTGTCCCATCCTTTCATAATTTTCATCACCACTATTGTATCATCCCATAATTTAAGTTCCGATTTTTCAAGTCAGTCTTTGTATTTTTATTTTCCTCGTAGCAGGCAGTATCCTGGTGAATTTGTATTGTACTCTCTCTTGTTTCTATAGTTTGGGGCCCAACACTGTACACAGCACTCTAACTGATCTCTTATTAAGGTTTTAGAAAGGGTTGTCATTACCTCTTGCCTTTTATACTCTACACCTTGTGATAAAACCAAGGCGGTAATTTTAACCAAGTTCTTCTTGTGGGAAACTGGATGGGCTCGGCTGCCTGTTTTACAATCTTCCCAATTTTCCTTTACATTGACTTCGGGGTGTAACACAAGTGGTCTATCCAATCTCATCAGTTTCCCGCTGAGCCAGTTAGGTTAAAATTACCCTTCTAGAATTCCATCAGCATTTTCTTTTAACAAGTTGAGTCCAAAAAATGTTATGAACTGCTGGAGCAGATGATTTTGTTCAAAAATATTGTCAGTTGACATGCAAATGGACCTACCATTATTTTCTGAGATTGCACCTATGTTCCTTTACATTGCCTTTCAGACTGTAGCTCTTTGCCTCTGAGAGAGCTTCTCTTTTGAATGAAATAAATTTGTGTTCAAATCCCTCCACAGCCTTGCTCCTCTCTCTCTCTCTAACCTCCTTGAGCCCTCAACCCTCCAAGAGCTCTGCATTCCTCCAACTCTGGCTGCTTCTGCATCCCCTGCTTCATTTGTCCCACCTTTGGTAGCTATGCCTTCAGCAGTCTAAGCCTTTAAGCTTTGAAATTCTCTCCTTAACCTCTCCTAACTCTCCTTTTAAGATGTTCCTCTCTGACCACACTGTTGCATGGGATACTGTATTGGAGTTTATAGTGCATACAATGTCAAATCCAAGGCATGTGAGACACTCTCTTCCAGGGCTTCTCACAGCACTTCTCTGCTGAGTCTGGTTGGGCTCCAACTCTAGATTTATACTGTAACTTCAGCAAATTTCACTTCATAGTGAGACTAACGTGACGGTATAAACGCCCACTTATTGGTGAAAAAGGAAACATGAATGTGAAGAGGTACATTCAGAATTAGTGAATAAGTGGAAAAATAAGCCAATATTTGCAGCAATATAGGGCAGCATGGTGGCGCAGTGGTTAGCACTGCAGCCTCACAGCTCCAGCGACCCGGGTTCAGTTCTGGGTACTGCCTGTGCGGAGTTTGCAAGTTCTCCCTGTGACCGCGTGGGTTTCCGCCGATGCTTCGGTTTCCTCCCATAGCCAAAGACTTGCAGGTTGATAGGTAAATTGGCCATTGTAAATTGCCCCAAGTATAGGTAGGTGGTAGCAGAATTGAGGAAAGGTGGGGATATGGTAGGGAATATGGGATTATTGTAGGATGGGTGGTTGATGGTCGGCACAGACTCGGTGGGCCGAAGGGCCTGTTTCAGTGCTGTATCTCTCTATGATTCTATTTCTACAATTAAAGTATTCAGTGAATAAAGTAAAACCTTATTTTTTTTTGTGTTAAAATTAGTATAGTACATGTGTGATTTTTTGTTTTGAGATGGTCCGTTTGACCCCAAATGTTTTGATGAACAAATGTAAGAAAGCTGTGTGAGCAGTGTATGGCTTCTGCTAACAGTCATATCAATTGAAAAAAATACGTAATGAAGACGTGAATAAAAGTGCATGTTTGCATGCATAGTGCAACAAACAGACATGTTTCCTTCCTTCCTAAAATCCAAAAACAGGACTGTCCTGGCAGACCCATGAACTTATTTCTTCCTATCTTGACTCTTATCTTTTCTCCCCTGGTCCAGTCTCTTCCCACCTACAACCGTGACTCCTCTGACGCCCTAAGTCATTTTGACAATTTCCAGTTTCCTGGCCCCAACCGCCTCTTCACTATGGACGTCCAATCTCTCCACACCTCCGTCCCCCACCAGGACGGTTTGAGGGCTCTCTGCTTCTTCTTTGAACAGAGGCCCAACCAGTCCCCATCCACCACCACCCTCCTCCGCCTGACTGAACTTGTTCTCACATTGAACAATTTCTCCTTCAACTCCACTCACTTCCTTCGAGTAAAAGGTGTTGCTATGGGTACCTGCTTGGGTCCTAGTTATGCCTGTCTTTTTGTGAGATATGTTGAAAATTCCTCGTTCTAGTCCTACTCAGGCCCACTCCCTCAACTCTTTTTCCGGTACATTGATTACTATCGGTGCCGTTTCCTGCTCCTGCCTCAAACTGGAAAACTTTATCAACTTTGCTTCCAATTTCCACCCTTCTCTCACCTTTACATGGTCCATCTCCGACAGTTCCATTCCCTTCCTCAACTTCTCTGTCTCCATCTCTGGGGATAGACTGTCTACTAATATTCATTATAAGCCCACTGACTCCCACAGCTACTTCAACTACACTTCTTCACATCCTGCCTCCTGTAAGGACTCCATTCCATTTTCCCACTTTCTCCGTCTCTGAGGCATCTGCTCTGATGATGCAACCTTCCACGACAGTGCTTTTGCTTTGTCTTCCTTTTTCCTCAACCGAGGATTCCCCCCCCAACTGTGATTGACAGGGCCCTCAACAGTGTCCGGCCCATTTCCCGCACCTCTACCCTCACCCCTTCCCCTCCCTCCCAAAACCGTGACAGGGAGGGTTCCCCTTGTCCTCACTTTTCACCTCACCAACCTCCACCTCCAAAGGATCATCCTCTTGTCATTTCCGTCACGTCCAGCGTGATGCCACTACCAAACGCCTTGTCCCCTCCCCTCCCCTGTCAGCATTCCGAAGGGATCGTTCCCTCCGCGACACCCTGGTCCACTCCTCCCTCTTCCCCAATTCCTCACCCCTTCCCACAGCACCTACCCATGCAATCGCAGGAGGTGTAACACCTGCTCTTTTAGCTCCTCTTTCCTCACTATCCAAGGCCCCAAACACTCCTTTCAGGTGAAGCAGCGATTTACTTGTCCTACTTTCAATTTAGCATACTGTATGCGCTGCTCACAATGTAGTAGTCTCTACTCCGGGGTGATCAAACACCGATTGGGTGACCGCTTTGCGGAACATCTCTGCTCAGTCCGAAAGCATGACCCCGAGCTTCTGGTCGCCTGCCATTTCAACACACCCTCCTGCTCTCATGCCCACATATCTGTCCTGGATTTGCTGCAGTGTTCCAGTGAACATCAATTCAAGCTCGAGGAAGAGCATATCATTTACCGATTAGGCATGCTGCAGTCTGCCGGACTGAACATTGAGTTCAATAATTTCAGAACATGACAGGCCCCCCTTCTTAGTTATTTTTTCTTTTTCCTTTTTTATGCGTTTATTTTATTTTAGTTTGTTTCATCATTCATTTTTTTACCATGTGCCTACCCACTTTTTCATGTTTATGCTTTGGGCCAGGGCTGTTCATTTTTCTGTCAGTTAACACCCTCTCTGCACTAACACTTTGTCTTTCAGCACACCATTAACATACCATTTGCCTTTGCTCCATGACCTTCTGGTCAGTTATTCTCCGTGACCCTCTGTCCTATCAACATCTCCCCTTTTGTTATCTCTTGCCCCGCCCCCACTTTATTTGCTTAAAACCTATTACATTTCTAACATTTGCCAGTTCTAATGAAGGGTCACTTACCTGAAACGTTAACTCTGCTTCTCTCTCCACAGATGCTGCCAGACCTGCTGAGTATTGCCAGCATTTCTGGTTTTTATTTCCGATTTGTAGCATCTGCAGTATTTTGCCTTAATTATAGACATTTCTGCGACACTGTTTTGGGGATCTTAAGACTCAAAACCTTTTTATATTGGGCAAGCTATTAATACTTTTGGATTGGTAGCTGTGGAAACTGTGTTCACATTGTTTATTGTTTCCTTGCATGATTTAATGTTGTATTGGCTTTCAGTGTGAACTATCTGGCACACAAAATATGATAAATGGATTTGCTGCGTGTATCAAATTTTACATAACATGATCATTTTGGATGCGTTTATGATTTTTTTTTGCAAAGTGACTTTTGGTAAGAATAGATTAAAATGATTTGAAACAATTTTATCTACATTTAATATTTCAAGCAGCATTAATTGCCAAGGGATTTTCTGCTTAGCTTCTATTTTTATGGGGGAGAGATAAATTTGTTTTAGTGCATGTTTTCAACCAACACAATGAAGGATTTTTGTTGGATTATCCACTTCATTGGATGGACTGCTGAAAATCCTTTTTATATAAACTTTGTCAGCTGAATCTGTTTAAACTGCTTGATTGGATTTAATCTTAATAAAATAACTGTCTCTCATTCGACAGCCTGTGCCTTATGTGGCTGTGCTTGGTATCCAGTGGGAAAACAAGTCCAGTCCAATATGTCTGTGTGGTATCGTGCAGTTTCACGCCCACAATTTCTCACGTAGTGAAGTGATAACTGCTACGGCAAGTGATGTCAAAGCACAAAAAGATAAGAATGCATCAGCTTTAATTGCCTACTTACTGTTAATCAGGGGATGTGAATATGTGTGGTTTTTTAAAAACTTGAAACTTAAACTTAAAAAACTTCCAACAGTGTAAACTTCCCAGCAACTATGAGTGTTTAATAGGCATACTTGATTTAAAAAAAAATGCAGGCTGTGCATTGTTTTTGTTAAAAGATCTGTGCAGCTTCTCCAGCCAAGAACTTGAAATCTGCTCCCAGACCTCTGCTGATGCTGGACTTTATGCTGTCACAAGGACGACCTGGAGTGGCTGACATCACCTCCACCACCCAGTTTCCTTTCCCCTGGGAAAGCACCCAGCATCTGTTCACCATCTCCCCATAATGGTGCAGTTGAGATCGAGAACTTGACTTTTGGGGAATCATGGCACAAATCCTTATCTTGAAAGCCTGTAGCTTAGTATTGTGTAGACCTGTATGACTTATGTGCATTTAAAAAAAAGAGCATTAATTACAAGTAGATTGTGAGAGACTTAGAAGAATTTAGCAGTATGTGCAAAAACAGTAACAGCTGTTTTTACTTGATCGCTGGTTGATGGAACATTTTCAAAAATGATTTTTTTCATGTTAACTACCTGTCTCGGTGAATTGACTTATGCTATCAGTCTATGATTGCATAACATCTTCAAACTGTATCTTAGCAAGTGGACACTAATCTCATTAGGATACATTAAATGCCTTGACTAAGCATCTTCAATTTAGTGCATTTATGTTTCTTTCTGTATGATGAGCATAGAGAGCAGGAGTTTTTTTTCCACAAAATTTTTGGTTGTTCATATTGTCCATTGTTAGTTGAACTAATCTGAAATTCCAGATAATTTTGTTGTAGTAGTGAAATAAGTCAGTACATGCTTTAGTTCTTTTTGTAATTTACTTCTATTATTAGCTTTTGAATTGGGAGACTTTCAAGTTAGTGCCGAATGTTGTATGAAACAGTTAACAGTCTCCAATGTGGTCCAATGTTGCTCAGTAAGCAACTGCACTGACCTGCTGTGCTGTGGGTGTGATATGTGCATTTCCTCCTGCGATTCTTCATACAGTAATATCCTGATCTCGCTCAAGCCCTCAAGGGAGATCACAAACAGAGGTCTCACATTTCCACTGATATAAGGGCAACAGATCTCTCTGTGTGTGCACATACCTCTTGTCGCTGGACAAAGATCTGCACTGGGAAATGCCTGTGCAAAGGTTGCTTGACGTGCCCTGTTGGGTGGAAATGATGCAGTGGACCTCAGAGAGGTGATGGTTGTTGATGGAAAATGCATAGTTAGAAGGAAGTAAATATTCAATGTACCTGAGTTGAATTTCATTTATGCTATTACAAAAGCAAAATATTGCAGATGCTGGAAATCTGAAATAAAAACAGAGAATGCTCAGCAGGATTGGGAGCATCTATGGAGAGAGAAACCGAGTTAATGATTCAGGTTGATGACCCTTCATTAGTTCTGATGAAGGGCCATTGACCTGCTGAGTATTTACAGCATTTTCTGTTTTTATTTAATTTATGCTATATTGATTTGGCTTTCTCTGTGTATGTGTGTAATCCCTCTTGTAGGCCCACATAACAAGATTTTGATTAGTTCAACAGCATTCAAATATTATGAAAACATCATGAATTATATACATTGGCCATGGAGTGCAATTGTATGTAGATTTAAAAAATACATACACTTCATGTGCTGTCTTCTCTCTAAATGAAGCCTCCCTGCCTATCTATACCTTCCACCACTTGCCCCACCTAGACCATCGAGATGGCAGTGTGGCTGTTATCACCAAATCTCACCTTGGTTTGTCTTCATACTTCCCTGGCACTTCTTCCTCCTGTTGAGCATCTCACTTTGTTCCGCACTTGTCGCATCTCATTTAAAATCCTTGTTTTGTACAGCCCGCCCAAGTACCATGAAAATTTTCTCACTGAAATATCTTCACAGCTTTCCTCCTTCAGGCTCTGCACTGAGCATCTTATCCTCCTCTGTGATTTCAACCTCCATCTCAATTCAACTCTCTCCTATGAGTTCATTGTCCTCCTATCCTCCCTTAATGTCTCCCTCTATATGAACTCCCCAACCTATATTCACAGTCACCCCCTTGACCTTGCCATCTCATGTGGCCTAGCTACTCCCATAGTGTAAATCACAGATACGGCCATCTCTGATCACTTCCTTGTATTGCTGTCCAGTCACATTCCCCTTCCCCCTCCCAACCCTACTTCTTTCTTTGTCCGTCCCGGAAAATACTGTCTCTCCCAATTCACTTACAACTGCACTTTCAGAATTCCAACTGTTTAGCCTTTGGCCATTCACCATGGCATTTCTGCAGATACCGATCGGCTCAACCACTTTTGATGCCCCAGTCCCCATTAAAAATCTTACTGTCTCTTACCCTAGCTGTTTTCCCTGGTATGGCTCTCATCTCTGGTCCCTTCAGTTCAAGGGATGTAGACCTGGATGGATATGATGAACAACTAGTTTAGCCACTCATCACCAGATCCAGCTGGTTCACATAAAGCACTATCAGATCTTGCTGTTGTCTACCAAACTTGCTCATTCCAAGGTCATTCGGGAAAGCAAAGATAACTCTCAACAAGAGTGAGGGCTCATGACCCTTTTTGATACCAAGATTGAGACCATCCGACCAGCAGCTTTTTTGAGGCTTCCCTCCCTTCCCTTAGCCAATCTGGCCAAACTTTTTCCCACGTTCTTCCCCTGCACTAGTTCTGAGCTTGTGTCTTTCTCTAGATTCTCTATCTCCCCTCATACCTTCTCTGAGCTCATTTTGTCCATGAGACCCGCCTCCTGCTCCATCGACCCTATTCCCATTAAACTACTGGCCACCCAACTTCCCTCCTGGCTCCCATGTTGACCATTATTATTAACTTTTCTTTTTCCTCAGGTTATGTTGCCCTCTCTTTCAAATGGGCTGTCATCATCCTCCTTCTCAAAAAAAAAATTTTGATCCCTCTGTCCTCACAAACCACTGCCCTATCTCCAAACTTGCCTTTTCTCTCCAAAGCCCTTGAATGTGCTGTTGCTCCCAAATCCATGTCTATCTTTCCCAGAAATCCATGTTTCCATCTCTGCAATCAGGTTTCTTCCCTGCCACAATACTGGAATGGGTCTTGTGAAAGTCACAGATGGCATCCTACGTGACTGTGACAAAGGCGTACTATCCCTCTTCATTCTTCTTGACACATTTGATCACACCATCCTCCTCTAATGCCTCTCCGCTGTAGTCCAGATGTGTGGGACTGCACTAGTCTCGTTCAATTCTTATCTATCCAGTCATAACCAGAGAATCACCTGCAATGTTTTCTCTTCCGCTCCTGCAAAGTTACCATTGCTGAACCCCAAGGATCTATCTTTTGGCCCCCTCCTATTTTTCATCTACGTGCTGCCCCTCGGTGACATTATTTGAAAACATAGTATCACTTTTTGCATGTACATTGACAACATCCAACTGCTTGTCTGACCTCTCGTATTGGATGAGCAGAAATTTCCTCCAACCAAATATTGGGAAGACTGAAGCCATGACTTAGACTGCCTATTTTCACCCCCGTAATATTGCCTGACTGCGCCCATGCCTCAATCCATCTGCCAATGATACCCTCCTCCGTGCATTTTTTACCTCTAGACTGTTCCAACGCATTCCTAGCTATCTCCCACTTTCTACCTTCCGTAGAGGTCATCCAAAACTCTGTTGCCTGTGTCCTAACACGCACCGAGTCCCGTTTGCCTATCACTGTAAGGCTTGCTAACCTACATTGGCTCCCGGTTAAGCAATGCCTCAATTTTAAAATTCTCGTCCTTGTTTTAAATCCCTTCTTAGCCTCCCCCTCCCTATCTCAAAGCTCCTCTCTCCCTATAACCCTCTGCGCTAGCTACTCTCCTTCATTTATGGTCTCTTGAGCATCGTGGATAGGTGAGGGGGAGGAATGGTTCTTGGAGGTACCTGGTTATAGATGTTTTCATAAGATTAGGAATGGTGGTAAAAGAGGTGGGGGGGTGGCATTGTTAGTTAGAAATAGTGTAACAACTGCTGAAAGAATTTTCGAGGAGGATCTGCCGACTGAGGCACTGTGGGTTGAGGTCAGGAACAGGAAAGGAGCAGTCACCTTGATGGGAGTTTTCTATCGGCCCCCCAATAGCAGCAGGGAGGTGGAAGAGCAGATTGGGAAACAGATTTTGGAAAGGAGCAGAAGTCACAGGGTAGTAATTATGGGGGATTTCAACTTCCCAAATATTGATTGGCAACTCTTTAGATCGAATAGTTTGGATGGGGTAGTGTTTGTGCAGTATGTCCAGGAAGCTTTTCTGACTCAGTATGTAGACTGCCCGACCAGAGGGGAGGCAATATTGGATTTGGTACTAGGTAATGAACCAGGGCAAGTGATAGAGCTGTTGGTGGGCGAGCACTTTGGAGATAGTGATCACAATTCTGTAGCATTCACTGTGGTAATGGAGAGGGATAGGTATGTGCAACAGGGCAAGGTTTACAATTGGGGGAAGGGTAGATATGATGCTGTCAGGCAGGAACTGAGGAGCATAAGTTGGGAGCATATGCTGGCAGGGAAGGGCACGGTCGAAATGTGGAACTTTTTCAAGGAGCAGATAGTAGGGGCCATTGATAAGCATGTCCCTGTCAGACAGGGAAGGGATGGTCATGTGAGGGAACCGTGGTTGACAAGAGAGGTTGAGAGTCTTGTTAGGAAGAAGAAGGATGCGTATATAAGGTTGAGGAAAAAGGGCACAGGCATAGCTCTGGAGGGATACAAGATGGCCAGGAAGGATCTGAAGAAAGGGATTAGGAGAGCTAAGAGAGGGCATGAAAAATGCTTGGCGGGTAGGATAAAAGAAAACCCCAAGGCCTTTTACGCGTATGTCAGAAATATGAGGATGACTAGGGGGACCGTAGGTCCGGTCAAGGACAATAGCGGGAGACTGTGTGTTGAGCCGGAAGAGATAAGTGAGGTTTTGAATGAGTACTTCTCTTCGGTATTTACGAATGAGAAGGGGTGTATTACTGAAGAGGACGGTGTGAAACAGACTGGTAAGCTCGAGGAAGTGCTCGTTAGGAGGGAAGATGTGTTGGGGTTTTTGAATAACTTGAAGATAGACAAGTCTCCCGGGCCTGACGGGGTATATCCAAGGATGTTATGGGAAGCAAGGGATGAAATTGCAGAGCCGCTGGCAATGATCTTTTCATCTTCTCTGTTGACGGGGGTGGTACCAGGTGATTGGAGGGTGGCAAATGTTGTGCCCCTGTTCAAGAAAGGGAATAGGAACAACCCTGGGAATTACAGGCCAGTTAGTCTTACTTCGGTGGTAGGCAAGTTGATGGAAAAGGTGCTGAGGGATAGGATTTCTGAGCATCTGGAAAGACACTGCTTGATTCGGGACAGTCAGCACGGTTTTGTGAGGGGTAGGTCTTGCCTCACAAGCCTGATTGAATTCTTTGAGCAGGTGACCAAGCAAGTGGATGAGGGTAAACCAGTGGATGTGGTGTACATGGATTTTAGTAAGGCATTTGATAAGGTCCCCCATGGTAGACTTATGGAGAAAGTCAGGAGGCATGGGATAGTGGGGAATGTGGCCAGTTGGATTAAGAATTGGCTAACTGATAGAAGGCAGAGAGTGGTCTTAGATGGTAAATACTCAGCCTGGAGCCCAGTTACCAGTGGCGTGCCACAGGGATCAGTTCTGGGTCCTCTCCTGTTTGTGATTTTTATTAACGACTTGGATGAGGAAGTCGAAGGGTGGGTCAGTAAATTTGCAGATGATACAAAGGTTGGTGGAGTTGTGGATACCGAGGAGGGCTATTGTCGTCTGCAAAGGGACTTGGATAGGTTGCAGTGCTGGGCTGAAAAGTGGCAGATGGAGTTTAACCCTGAAAAGTGTGAGGTCGTCCATTTTGGAAGGACAAACACGAATGCAAAATACTGGGTTAACGGTAGGGTTCTTGGGCATGTGGAGGAGCAGAGAGACCTTGGGGTCTATGTGCATAGATCGTTGAAAGTTGCAACTCAAGTGGATAGGGCTGTGAAGAAGGCATATGGGGTGTTAGCGTTCATTAGCAGAGGGATTGAATTTAAGAGCCGTGAGGTGATGATGCAGCTGTACAGGACCTTGGTAAGGCCTCATTTGGAGTACTGTGTGCAGTTCTGGTCGCCTCATTTTAGGAAGGATGTGGAAGCCTTGGAGAGGGTGCAGAGGAGATTTACCAGGATGTTGCCTGGAATGGAGAATAAGTCTTACGAGGAAAGGCTGAACATTCTAGGCCTCTTCTCATTAGAACGGAGAAGGATGAGGGGTGACATGATAGAGGTTTATAAGATGATCAGGGGAATAGATAGGGTAGACAGTCAGAAACTTTTTCCCCGGGTGGAGCAAAGCGTTACAAGGGGTCATAAATTTAAGGTGAAGGGTGGGAGATATAAGGGGGATGTCAGGGGAAGGTTCTTTACCCAGAGAGTGGTCGGGGCATGGAATGCCTTGCCTGGGGAAGTTGTTGAGTCAGAAACTTTAGGGACTTTCAAACGGCTTTTAGATAGGTATATGGATAAAGGAGAATGATGGGGTATAGATTAAATTGTCCTTGACAGAGGACAAAGGATCGGCACAACATCGTGGGCCGAAGGGCCTGTTCTGTGCTGTATTTTCTATGTTCTATGTTCTATCCCTGATTTTAATCGCTCTTGATGCACCTTTGTTGATGGCTGTGAAGGTCAATCCTTGAGAGGCAGGTTCTACCAAAGTACTGCACGTGAAGCTGCCAAGTGATGCTGTGAGTTGTTGTTTTTGACGTTGGTGCCTCTTGCCAAGCTACTGTAGCAACTGGTCATCATGGTAGTGCACACCAGTCCACAGGATGTGTTGCCATTTCCCTCTTTCGCAACTCGTGACTCCTAAGTGCGATCGCCGACATTTAGGGCCTTGCAGTAGAGCTTTGGGAGCCCCATTTATCATCTGGCTCCGGCTACCTCCCCATACAGAAAGTCCTTGGGTATGCGACCGGCTTCCATCCTGCAGACGTGTCCGATCCACTGAAGCTGCCTCTGTTTGATTAGTACCAATACTTGGGAGCTCTGCTTCGAGAGGACTGCCACATTTGTGATTTTTGTCATGCCAGGAAATACCCATAATGTGCCGCAGACAGCGTAGTTTGAAATTATTGAGCTTCTTTTCCTGGTAGCTGTAAGTCACCCATGTTTCATAGCCATACAGCAAGGTGCTGAAAACACAGGTCTTCAAAATCATCAGCTTGGTCCTAAGAGTCAGCTTGGTGTTATCCCATGGGCGTTTCGCATGTCAGCCAAAGGTGGTAGCTGCTTTCCCTATGCGTATATCAAACTTTGCATCAAGGGACAGATTGTCTGTCACTGTGGATCCAAGGTAGCAGAATTTGCTAACCACTTCCAGTGGGGTGTTAATTGCTCCACATTATCATCTTTTTCTTGTACATCATTATTTGGATCTAAAAGAAAAAAATCATGATTTCCTGGTTACAGCCACAGAATCTTACAGAACGAAAGGCGGCTTATTCGGCTGTGCTGGCTCTTTGACAGAGTTAGCCAATTATTTCCACTCCTCTGTTCTTTCCCTATAGCCACTCTCACTCATATATACTGGGACTTGTTTGAATTCCCCAAATCACACAGGTCGATCAAAGTTCCACCTCATGGGTTGAGATCCATGTTCCCTGTAAGCTACGCACCTGTGCAGCAACCCGAAAGTCGCCACATAGGCTGTGCGTAAGTCAGCTGCTTTAAGTTACAGAGAGCACAGCCTCCCGAAATGAATTTAAAGGGCTGCGCACCTAAATAAATCACCCGCGCACTGCAAAAAAAAAAATAGAGGGAATGTTGGTTGAGATTGTGCTGTGCAATGTTCCTAGCTAGCTTATTAACGAGTTTGTCATCGTTCAGTCCGGTATTTTAACAAAGGTGTTGCTGTTTGAAATTAAGCTGTTTGTGAGAGTAGCAGTGAAATAATTTCATACGCATGTGCTCAATGGTAATATTGCACAGTAGCATGTCAACTGGTAACTGAAGCAGCAATTTGATATGTTGGAGTGATAGGAAATTAAAATTTGCTGCCCTACCACCCAAGAAGCAAGTATTGGGTTACTGAACCGTTAAACCGAGGCCCCATCTTTCCTCTCAACTGGGTGTAAACGATCCCACGGCACTATTTTGAAGAGGAGCAGGGGATTTCTCCACTGTGCCCTGGCCTGGCCAATATCTATTTCTCAATCAACACACTAAAACAGATTATCGAGTTGTTATCACATTGCTGTAGCTGGGAACTTGCTGTTTGCAAATTGGCTGCTGTGTTTCCTGCATTAAACCAATGACTACACTTCAAAAAGTTCTTAATTGGCTGTAAAGTGCTTTGGGATGTACTGAGGTTGTGAAAGGCGCTATATAAATGCAACTCTGTTTCCGTTGTGAGCCAGCGCATTGGCATTTTCTCTTTACTGGAAACCACAGCAACACGAAATTGTGTCTGAATATTCTTCAATTCCTTGATGAGATTTGATTTTCCTGACCAACCCTGTTGTTTTGTGCTGCACGGTGATGTTGGTTTATAAATTGAATTTTATTCCCATGACCTTTAGGGACATAGAAACATTAAAATGTGTCATTGCCAATATCTGTTGTTATGCTAGGCCCCCACCTGCCAAGAATGAGGCACATTCATTTTGTCATGAATATTTATTTTAAACTGTTGCTGGAGTGAAGAAGACTTGTTAAACAGATCAACCATGACTGGGAAAGATATTTGCATATTAACAGACAGCGTTTGGAAGTACAAAGCAGCCATTCTCTGCCATTTAAGCCGCAATGGACTTTTGATCACCAGACGTTGAAGGTGGGGGAGCACGCATTCCAGGTTGACTGCTAAGATGGCCGAATACACAAACGGACATGGTCAATCCAGCTAGTCACATGACTAACCTGCTGGGCAACCTGAGTTTTTTGAATTTGTACAAACAAGGGCGGCACAGTGGCGCAGTGGTTAGCACCGCAGCCTCACAGCTCCAGCGACCCGGGTTCAATTCTGGGTACTGCCTGTGTGGAGTTTGCAAGTTATCCCTGTGTCTGCGTGGGTTTTCTCCGGGTGCTCCTGTTTCCTCCCACAGCCAAAAGACTTGCAGGTTGGTAGGTAAATTGGCCATTATAAATTGCCCCTAGTATAGGTAGGTGGTAGGGAAATGTAGGGACAGGTGGGGATGTGGTAGGAATATGGAATTGGTGTGGGATTAGTATGAATGGGTCCGCGCAGACTCGGTGGGCCGAAGGGCCTGTTTCAGTGCTATATCTCTAAACTAAACCAAAACAGTTTGGGCAGAAAGCTGTTTGCTGCTGGACTGAGAAGATCTCTCTCCTGTCCGCTCCCATCTCTTTCTCACAAGCCTCTGAATCCACTGAAGACACATGAACCCCAAGAGAGAAAAGTCTCCTACAGCAAACAAGGTTTAAGAAGAATAGTGGGCCTCGAAACAAAGCAAGATCTACCTCCAATCAAGGACTTTACAGTGAGCTTGAAGAACCGTAACAACAACTCTCCAAATATTGTCTCAAACCTTTCCACTTTATTTTTCTTCTCTTTTCTGTCTCTACTTGCATGTGTGTATCGTGTATGTGTTAACTGCATTAGAGTTTAAGTTTAACAAATTTCAACTTTTCTTTAAACCTGAGAGTGCCTGTTTGTGCTGGTTTCTTTGCCTTATAATTGGAAAGTGGTGAACAAGGATTCACCAAGGGGGAGCTAAGAAAACAGAGTTTAAAGTTAAACCCTGTTACAGTAAGACCAGGTGAGGGCTGAAAGGGAACTCTAGATCTCTTTCTCACCTGGTTGTAACAGAAATCTGGGTGCTAGCATCCGGAATTGACCCATAGACAAACGAGAGAAATTGAAACTGGGAAGCCAAATTGTTTCTAATTTAAAAAGAGCAAGGTTTCAATAAAGGTTTTATTATGGTTGTGTGTGCTCAAATATTAACATGTCTGTAACTGAAGCCAGTAGGTCTCCAAGCCAGGGTGAAGTAACTTGGGATAAGTTAAAAGCACCGTCTGTGGAAGAGTTGAGGAAAATGGCTGAGCAGTGTGGGATCACTGTAGGTGGCAAGGCTCATGGCCCACCATTTTTCCCTTGAACCTGAAGAAGCAGAAGCAGGATTAGAAGGGTATTGTTAGCATACAATTGGAAGAGAGGAAACTTGAATTAGAGGAGAGGGGGAAAGAAAGAGCCTTCCAGAAGGAATGTGAAGAAAATGAAAGGCAGGAGAGAGAGAGAAAGAATATTCCAGAAAGAATGCGAAGAGAGTTGAAGTAGCTTGAGTTAACTGGGGGGTGGGGGGAGGGAGAGGCGACAGAGTAATCCCAGTGAAAGCATGGCCAATATGGAGGAGCAGCGGGTTCAGAGAGCCCGGCAAATGGCTGTTCTGGCCGATGAGTTTGCTTTAATTTATAAGTCGGTTTCCAGAGACTTGGGAGAACCTTTCCTAATCACCCCCACAAATCTGAAATTGACAAAGGGTGGGAAGGTGATAGGAGCCTAAGCAGTCCTGGGAGAGAAAGGAAATAAGGAAACACAGGGGGCCCTCCTCTAGCCAAAAAGAAAACTGTTGTGTGCAAGAGAGAGACCCGGAGACCTGTGTGCTTCCTTTGTAATAAAGCAGGGCATTTAAAAGCTGACTGCTGGAAACTAAAGGGAAAACCACTATCAACATCCTAGGGGCTACCATTGACCAGAAACTGAACTGGAGTAGCCATATAAATACCGTGGCTACAAGAGCAGGTCAGAGGCTAGGAATCCTGCAGCGAGTAACTCGCATCCTGACTCCCCAAAGCCTGTCCACCATCTACAAGGCACAAGTCAGGAGTGTGATGGAATACTCTCCACTTGCCTGGATGGGTGCAGCTCCAACAACACTCAAGAAGCTCGACACCGTCCAGGACAAAGCAGCCCGCTTGATTGGCACCCCATCTACAAACATTCACTCCTTCCACCACCGGTGCACCGTGGCAGCAGTGTGTACTATCTACAAGATGCACCAAGGCTCCTTAAACAGCAACTTCCAAACCCGCGACCTCTACCAACTAGAAGGACAAGGGCAGCAAATACATGGGAACACCACCACTTGCAAGTTCCCCTCCAAGTCACACACCATCCTGATTTGGAACTATATCGTCGTTCCTTCACTGTCGCTGAGTCAAAATCCTGGAACACTCTTTGTAACAGCACTGTGGGTATACCTACCTCACATGGACTGCAGCGGTTCAAGAAGGCAGCTCACCACCACCTTCTCATGGGCAATTAGGGATGGTCAATAAATGCTGGCCTGGCCAGCGACGCCCACATCCCATGAATGAATTTTTAAAAAAAAATACAGGTTGGGTTAATCCGGGCTCACCCGCTCAGTGAAGAAGAAGGGACCCTGATGGAAAGCACAGCAGAACAAGCTGTGGCTTTAACTGCAGTAAGACTGAGACCCAGGAAGTCTATGGCTGCAAGTGCAGCAAAATTTAATAGGACTCCTGAAGGTTATCAGGGTATTGTGTCTGAAGGGAAAGTAACCCCATACCCCTTGAGTGGGGCAAGCAAGCCCATAGTGATTCTCAGGGACACAGGGGCCACGAGATCCCTTTTGCTGGGTAAAGGCCTGACCTTTCCCCGGGAGAGTGCAGTGAACATCAAAATGGTGGTGAATGGAGGGCAGTGTATGCCTACCTGTACACTGGGTGCACCTGGAGTGCGACCTAGTTTCGGGACTGGTGACCGTAGGGATTGTCCCTAGTTTGCCTGTGGACGGGGTTGACCTCCTAGGTAATGATCTGACAGGGGTGAAACTGGTAACCTCTCCCTAGTAGTGCATGAAAGACTGCAGGAGGTCAGAGAAACAGGGCCGTGGCAGAAGATTCCCTGAATGTGTAGTGGATCAGGCCATGATCAAACCAGCTCCCCAGAGGAGACTGCATTGGCACTGCAGGCAGATGACCAGGTCTGTCTGTCTGAGACTTCCTTTGGAAAGTTAGGAGACCCAGGGAATGAATTGAATGGATTTTCCCTAGCTGTGGCTCAGCGAGCCATCCCAGTATTGTGAGAGTTAGCACAGGCTGCCCAGTCTGAAAGTAAAACAGAGGGAGTTCCTGATTGCTACTGTTGAAAGAATGAGGTACTGATGAGGAAATTGAGTTCTCTTCACAGACCTGAGAGCAAGGAGTGGACAGCAGTTCACCAGTTAGTGGTGCCGCAGAGGCACCAGAGAGAAATATTAAGAAGGGCCTACAAGACTACAGTGGCTGTACATGCTGGTATGCAGAAGACCAGAGCCCGCATAAGACAGCAGTGTGACTGGCCAAAACTCCACAAAGATGTGGTGGAATACTATAGGAGTTGCTACAAGTTCGAGGTTGAGGGGAAACCCCAACCTACAATGAAACAAGTCCTGAACTGGTGTTAGGAGGGCCCTCCAGCAGAGGGCTGGTGAAATGTAAGGAACCCCCGCCGAGAACAAAAAGGGACAGGCAGGCACAAGGCTGGCAAAAGGTTAGACAGAGAAGAGGAAAAAGTGACCCAGAGGAAGTCCAGGAGGAATCGTGAATGAAAACCCCTACTGTCTGGTCAGCCAACCCTGCAAAATGTGAAAAGTTAGACCCCACATCCTCCTACGTTAATGCAAACACCAGCAGCACCCCACCAGAGTTGCCAACAGCATTTACAGGAACCGGCAGATACAAAGAAAGACTTAAGGGGGCAGAGAAACTGTGAGGGTGATGCCTCACCTAATCGAAATGCCGCAGGGGAGTGCAATAGAGGTCTGTACAAATACCTGCAGGCAGGAGTGTCCTCTGGGACAAAGGGGAGATTAGCAAAGAATCCTCCCCCACAGAAAAAAAGCAAACTACCCATCCCCTGAAGCCAAAAGCCTTTGCGTGACTCAGCAAAGCATTGAAAGAAAGTTCAGGATAGACCCGCTCACTACTGATTCCTTTTTTAAAAAAGAAAATTACCTCAGTAGGTACAAAGACCCTATTCAGCCGTGGAAATGGGCAAACGGAACAGAAACTTGCCAAAAAAAAACATTTATTGGGATGCCAAAAAGGGGCAATTAAAGCAGCACTGGCACCAAGAGAAGACAGGCTGTAATAAGTTTTAGGATTTATGAATGAATGGGAATGAATGAGAGAAATGCATGTTTTTTTTCTGTATCTTATATTTTTCTCTCAACCCTTTTAATGAAATGTGCTTTCCTCAAATCGCATTTCATTCGGCTGGGTGTGGAGGTGTCTTGCTAGGCCCCCACTTGCCAAGAATGAGACACATTCATTTTGTCATGAACATTTATTTTAAAATGTTACTGGAGTGAAGAAGACTTGTTAAACAAATCAGCCATGGCTGGAAAAGACATTTGCATATTAACAGACAGCGTTTGGAAGGACAAAGCAGCCATTCCCTGACATTTAACCCACAATGGACTTTTGATCACCAGATATTGAAGTTGGGGGAGCTCGCATTCCAGGTTGACTGCTAAGATGGCTGACACAGTCAAACCAGCTAGTCACATGACTAACCCACTGGGCAACCTGTGTTTTTTGAATTTGTACAGTTTGGGCAGAAAGCTGTTTGCTGATGGACTGAGAAGATCTCTCTCCTGTCCGCTCCCATCTCTTTCTCACAAGCCTATGAATCCACTGAAGACACATGAACCCCAAGAGAGAAAAGTCTCCTACAGCGAACAAGATTTAAGAAGAATACTGGGCCCCAAAGCAAAGCAAGATCTACCTCCAATGAAGAACTCTACAGTGAGCTCGAAGAACCGTAACAACAACAACTCCAGATATTGTCTGAAACTTTTCCACTTTATTTTTCTTCTCTTTTCTGTCTCTATGTGTATGTGTGTATCGCTTATGCATGCTAGCGTGGGCGCATCATGTATCTGTAGGCGTTAACTGCATTGGAATTTAAGTTTAATAAATTTCAACTTTTCTTCTTTAAACCTGAGAATGCCTGTTTGTGCTGGTTTCTTTGCCTTATATTTGGAAAGTGGTGAACAAGGATGCACCAAGGGGGAGCTAAAAAAACGCGGTATGTTTAAAATTAAACCGTATTACAGTAAGACCAGGTGAAGGCTCTTTCTCACCTGTTCGTAACACTTCGCAGGACTAGCTAATCAGGATAACATAACATATTGACGTATCTCTCAGTAACCATCTTCCTTTGACCTATATTTAAAACTATTGATATGTTTCATTATAACAACATACTCTTGTTATTCAGAGGTTTTGGGATTGGAACAGTGTCTTGCTCCAAAATGCCTGCAGCTGTATATTCTGTGTAATTGTATTTGATATTACTTCTGTACAACCGTTTGAACATCCCACTTTATCAAGCAATCTTCATCTAACCATCAGTTATGTTTGAGTTTCCATGAATTTATCAGTTTAAGCTCATCATTGCATCATGTAGGTTGCCATCTGGTTATAGTTAGTGGATGGCTTTGATGTATTCTTCTGTTAATTGTTTCCATCTCTTCCATTTATTGTTCATTTCTCTGTTTAAAGAGGGAAGTTGGGTGAAGTACTTAAAGTACAACTTAAATGCTTCTTTTCGGATAATTTACTGTTATTAACACTCAAAGGTACTGCTGACAGTTGAGATCGTTTTGAAAGGCACAAATGGTTGATAAACTCCCAGTACACTAAAATGATTGACTTTATGTTTTATCATTTTTATAAGTGAATCCTTTACAAGACTGGAAGACTTCTCCAGGTAAATAAAAATGCATACCTAAATGATGATGGAGTAGTGCTGTGTCATGCAGTGTGAAGATATAGTGCCATGAAGCTGTGGGGCATAGGCTTAATTTCCCCCACTCTACTGAGTTCCATTCCTTAGCATGGGCAGTGAACTGTTGATGGACCATTGTTCACGATACCATAAGACAAGTGCAGATGAGGAAGGTGGGTTGGACCATCTTAACTCGTGCATCCAAGGAGAACCTATTGTTCTCCCACATCACAACATCCAGATTATTTTTTTTGAATGATCGCATGATATTTTTTCCTCCACTGCGTTACATGGCAGTCTATCCCATGTGCTAATCACTGTCTGTGAAGTGTTTTCTGGTTAGGAGTCTCAAGTATCTTTTGCTAGTTTGAATCTATTCCCCATTGTCATACTGTCCATTTTTAACTTGAATTTGTGTTAAGCAGTTCCATTTTCTAAACTATTTTCCACCTTGCAGACCTCTGAGGTTAATTCTACATGCTCTTCGCCATTTCTGGGCACACCTGGGCAATTTTCCACATTGCTGGGTAGATGCCAGTGTTGAAGCTGTACTGGAACAGCTTGGCTAGGGGTGCCGCAAGTTCTGGAGCACAGGTTTTCAGTTCTATTGCCGAAATATTGTCAGGGCCCATAGCTTTTGCAGTATCCAGTGTCTTCAGTCGTTTCTTGATATCATGTGGAGTGAATTAAATTGGCTAAAGTCTGGCATCTGTGATGCTGGGGACTTCAGGAGGAGGCTGAGATGGATCATCAACTCGGCACTTCTGGCTGAAGCTGAAAATGCTTCAGCCTTATCTTTCGCACTGATGTGCTGGACTCCCCCCATCCTTGAGGATGGTGATATTTGTGGAGCCACCTCCTCCACTTAGTTGTTTAATTGTCCACCACCATTCACGGCTGGATGTGACAGGACTGCAGAGCTTAGATCTGATCCGTTGGTTATGGGATCGCTTAGCTCTGTCTATCGCATGCTGCTTATGCAGTTTGGCACGCAGATAGTCCTGTTTTGTAGCTTCATCAGGTTGACACCTCATTTTGAGGTATGCCTGGTGCTGCTCCTGGCATACCCTCCTGCACTCTTCATTGAATCAGGGTTGGTCTCCTAGCTTGATGGTAATGGTAGAGTGGGGGATATGCTGGGCCATGAGGTTACAGATTGTGGTTGGGTACAATTCTGCTGCTGCTGATGGCCCACAGCGCCTCATGGATGCCCAGGTTTGCATTGCTAGATCTGTTTGAAATCTATCCCATTTAGCACGGTGGTATACACGAAGGAGGGTATACTCAATGTGAAGGCAGGACTTCGTCTCCACAAGGACTGTGCGGTGGTCACTGCTACCAATACTGTCATGGACAGATGCATCTGCGGCAGGCAGATTGGTGAAGATGAGGTCAAGTATGTTTTTCCCTCTTGTTGGTTCCCTCACCACCTGCCGCATACCCAGTCTAGCAGATATGTCCTTTAGGACTCAGCCAGTTCGGTCAGTAGTGGTGCTACTGAGCCACTCTTGGTGATGGACATTGAAGTCCCCCACCCAGAGTACATTCTGTGCCCTTGCCACCCTCAATGCTTCCTCCAAGTGCTGTTCAACATGGAGGAGTACTGACTCATCAGCTGAGGGAGGGTGGTAGGTAGTACTCAGCAGGAGGTTTCATTGCCCATGTTTGACCTGATGCCACGAGACTTCATGGGATCCAGAGTCGATGTTGAGGGCTCCCAGGGCAACTCCCTCCCTACTGTATACCACTGTGCCACCACCTCTGCTGGGTCTGTCCTGCCGGTGGGACAGGACATACCCAGGGATGGTGATGGCAGTGTCTGGGAAATTGTCTGTCAGGTATGATTCCATGAGTATGACTGTGTCAGGCTGTTGCTTGACTAGTCTGTCGGACAGCTTTCCCAACTTTGGCACAAGCCCCCAGATGTTAGTTAGGAGGACTTTACAGGATTGACAGGGCTGGATTTGTTGTTGTCGTTTCCGGTGCCTTGGTCAATGCTGGGTGGTCCATCCGGTTTCATTCCTTTTTATTGATTTTGTAGCAATTAGATACATTAGCTAGGCCATTTCAGAGGGCATGTAAGATTCAACCACATTGCTGTGGGTCTGGAGTCGCATGTAGGCCAGACCAGGTAAGGACAGCAGATTTCCTCCCCTAAAGGATATTAGTGAACCAGATGGGGTTTTCTTTTACAACAATCGACAATGGTTTCATGGCCATCAATTAGACTAGCTTTTTATTTCCAGATTTATTAATTGATTTCAAATTCCACCTTCTGCTATGGTGGGATTTGAACCAATGTCCCCAGAGAAATACCCTGGGTTACTAGTCCAATGACAGTACCACTATGACACGCCACCCCAGGTATGTCCTGTACACAAAAAGCAGGACAAGTCCAACCTGGCCAATTACCATCCTATTAGCCTACTCTCAATCATCAGTAAAGTGATGGAAGATGTCATCAACAGTGCCATCAAGCGGCACTCGCTTAGCAACAACCTGCTCAATGACTCTCAGTTTGGGTTCCGCCAGGGCCACTCAGCTCCTGACCTCATTACAACCTTGGTTCAAACATGGACAAAAGAGCTGAATTCAAGAGGTGAGGTGAGAGTGACTGCCCTTGACATCAAGGCAGCATTTGACCGAGTATGGCATCAAAGAGCCCGAGCAAAACTGAGGTCAATGGGAATCGGGGAAAACCCTCCGCTGGCTGGAGTCATACCTAGCGCAAAGGAAGATGGTTGTGGTTGTTGGAGGTCAATGATCTGAGCTCCAGGACATCACTGCAGGTGTTCCTCAGGGTAGTGTCCTGGGCCCAACCATCTTTCAGCTGCTTCATCAATGACCTTCCTTCAATCATAAGGTCGGAAGTGGGATGTTTGCTGATGATTACATAATGATCAGCACCATTCACAACTCCTCAGATACTGAAGCAGTCCATGTAGAAATGCAGCAAGACTTGGACAATATCCAGGCTTGGGCTGATATGTGGCAAGTAACATTTGCGCCACACAAGTGCCAGGCAATGATCATCTCCAACAAGAGAGAATCTAACCATCTCCCCTTGACATTCAATGGCATTACCATCACTGAATCCCCCACTATCAACATCCTAGGGGCTACCATTGACCAGAAACTGAACTGGAGTAGCCGTATAAATACCATGGCTACAAGAGCAGGTCAGAGGCTAGGAATCCTGCGGCGAGTAACTCTCACTACCTGACTCCCCAAAGCCTGTCCACCATCTACAAGGCATAAGTCAGGAGTGTGTTGGAATACTATCCACTTGCCTGGATGGGTGCAGCTCCGACAACACTCAAGAAGCTCAACACCGTCCAGGACAAAGCAGCCCGCTTGATTGTTTGTGGATGGGGTGCCATTCACTCCCTCCATCACCGACGCACAGTGGCAGCAGTGTGTACCATCTACAAGATGCACTTCAGCAACGCACCAAAGCTCCTTAGACAGCACCTTCCAAACCCACGACCTCTACCACCTAGAAGGACAAGGGCAGCAAATACATGGGAACACCACCACCTGCAAGTTCCCCTCCAAGTCACACACCATCCTGATTTGGAACTATATCGTCATTCCTTCACTGTCGCTGGGTCAAATTCCTGGAACTTCCTTTGTATCAGCACTGTGGGTGTACCTACCCCACATGGACTGCAGCGGTTCAAGAAGGCAGCTCACCACCACCTTCTCATGGGCAATTAGGGATGGGCAATAAATGCTGGCCTGGCCAGCGACGCCCACGTCCCATGAATGCATAAAAAAAAATTCTGCATCCCTGATTTGCATTGCTCCATTATTGGCTGTGACTTCATTTGCCAAGGCCGAAGTGCTAGAATTCCTTCCCTGAGCCTCTCTGCCCTGCTACCCCTTTCTCCTCCTCTAAGATGTTCCTTAAAACCTACCTCATTGACCAAGCTTTTGGTCATCTGTCCTGTTATCTCCTTAAGTGCCTCAGTGTCAAGATTTCTTTGTAAACACTCTTCTGAAGTGCCTTGAGACTTTTTAACCATGTTAATGGTGCAAGTTGCGAAGATATGAACATACAAATTCAGAGCAGAAGTAGGCCATTTGGCCCCTCGAGCCTGCTCTGCCATTCAATAAGTTCATGGTTGATCTGTTTATGTTTCGAATTCCATATTGCCATCTACCCCGATAATCTTAGATTCTTGTTCGGCGAGGGAATCAATCTACCTCCGCCTTAAAAATATTCAATGACCCTGCCTCCACTACCTTCTGAGGCAGAGTTCCAATGTCCCAACATCCTCTGAGAGAAATAAATTCTCCTCATCTCTGTCCTAAAAGGGCGACCCCTAATTTTAAAACAGTGCCCCCTAATTCTGGACTCCCTCACAAGAGGAAACATCCTTTCCACATCCACCTTGTCAAGACCGTTCAGGATCTTATATACTTCAATCAAGTCTCCCCTCACTCTTCAGTGAAAACAAGCCCAGTCTGTCCAACCTTTCCTCATAAGACAATCCACTCATTCCAGGTATCAATCTAGTAATCTAAACCGCCTCCAGCTCATTTACATCCATCCTTAAATAAGGAGCCCAAAACTGATCATAGTAAGTTGTTATCTGTCTTTGTAACTCAGTTCATTGATGCTGCAGATCTGCCTTGTTGCTCTTTTATACATGGCCTTCAGCGTTTGAATATTTCTCTTGTATCGCAGTGATCAGATTGGACTCCATAATTAAGGTATGATTTTACTAGACCTCTGGATATTTTAAATGTGACTTGCTTCCATTTGTAGCCCACTGTTTTACTTCTATAGTTTTACATTGTTCGCTTTGTTTGATGCTCCAGAGTGATTGACAATGTTAAATGTGTTGTCTACTAATAGCTATAGACTTGTAACGTCGCCCATTGCAGTTTCAGCATATTTCACACTTTTTAAATTATTTGTTCGTGGGATGTGGGTGTCACTGGCTAGGCCACCATTTATTGCCCATTCCTAATTGTCCTTGAGAAGGTGGTGGTGAGCGACTTATGTTGCCCATTTTTATCCTTTGTGCCATAGATTAAAGTGCATTAAGTTTCATCTATCACTGTTCTACCCTTTAATGTATTTTATCTAACACATTTTGTATTCCCTGGCTGCCTCCTCAGATGCAGTTGCCTCTCCCTCCCTAGTTTTATATTGTACATGAATCTGGCGACTTTGCATTGAACTTCTGAATCTATGGCATTAATTTAAATTATAAATAAAGCAGATTCTAACACCAGTCTCTTGGAAACTCCACTCATCACTTAAATGAGTATCCTTCCCTTGTTAATCATCTTACATTATAGGTGGCATATTGTTCATGTCTCCCTAGTGAATACTGGAAGGAAGTAATATTTTAGTATCTTAACTACTTATGTTCATCCTTTTTTTTGACCAGCTTGCACTCTTTGGAGTTCTCACCTCTTTGCCGACTGTTGGATAGATTATCAATTACTCTGTCACGACACTACTTATACAGTGATATGCATCAGACATTCTCTCTCCTTGCTGGTGACAGGCATTGAAGCATAGTCCTGTGGATTTAATTGAGATCCTCCAATGCTGGAGATTTATACTGAGATTATTACTCTGTGCTAATACATAGTGTCAAATTGGTCTGCTGTGTATGCAGTTCTCATGTTTCAGATTTCAAAGTGTGCAACTTATCTGAACTTCATGTAGTTGGCTAAATCTCACTATTGAGATATTAGAGATCTCTTAAGCATCCAAACTCTTTGTTTGCTAATGGTACTTTTAGTTCTAGCTGCAATTTCAGAAACAGGAAGTTATTCTTGACTGAGTGGAGCACATTTTTTACAAATGTAGTCATTTGAATCTTTAACAACACAGCATTCCCTCAGTATTGAGCTAGAGTGCCAACCAAGTTTCTGTGCTCAAGTCTTAAGAGTGGGGCTTGCAACCCCAACCTTCTGACTCTGAGGCAAGAGTGCTACCTGCTGATTCTCCTGCCACGGTCTTGTGCAGCAAAAACAGGGGATTAGACGTCGGACTGCCTGGTCTGTATGACTCAGTTATTCACTGGAGTAATCACTGATCTATCTCGAGAGCTTTTTATGCATATTTTGATATAGTGACACAGCATTGGATTTCAGGAACCAGAGGGTAGGGATTTAGTTGGTGAGTACTGGGAGGCATTTGAAGCAGCACTAACATGAGATCTATCCCTGATATGGGACTCATTGATGCTGTTGCTAACTTTAACTCAGTATCTTGGGTTGTTTATAGTGGCCAGTGGAGGTCAGATTCCAGGATGAATACATTCTCCTTTTGGCTTGACAGGCAAGATATCAGTCACTTTGGCTGTCTGGTTGATAGCAAAGGGCAGCTCCAGAGGTGGTTTCATTCATTGTTGCTTGGTAGCCATGGTTTGTGATGATTTCTGCTTTGGCAACTCCTCTATATATTTCCTGTAACCATGTAGTCCCACAGGCTGCTCCAGAACAGCCGTTAAGTAGAAATGCTCTCCTGGGAGAGGGAGGCTTCAAATCACAAGGTATACAACATGTAAGTGGGTTTATATTCTCACAATGTGTATCCCCCAGCAGCACACACATTAGTACTTCTAAATTATACACACATCAGCTTTTCTGAAATTTGTCCAAAATTCCCAGTTCCCTTAGGAATCTGCCAAAAGACTTTGTAAATGTCTCCATCCTCCCAGTATTAAAGGTCACTTAGGCAAATGTTTTCTTTGGCAGAGTTCAACTGATCTTGTCAGCATTTGATTGCACTAAAACACAAGGAAAACAGTAACAAAATAAAATCAAAATGAGTAAAAGTGTCCAAAATGGACAACTGATGAAAAATGTTTGTAATTTAAAATCTACTTCTCTTTAAAGAAAGGAAAGTCAAAATAAAATAGTTTATCATTCTCATTACACATATAGCAATTGTCACGGGACCTTATTGTTGCTATGCCTTGAAGCAAGCGATTTCTACCATGCCTGCGCAGCTGGGTGAAGTTTAAGAGAGAAAAAATACCTTTATTAATATATATTAAAAAGCATCACAGGATGGATACATGGAATTAAGACTACTTGAAGGATAAACTTCAACACTGGCTGGTTGGGCCAAATTGCCTGTTTCCGTGTTGCAATCTTTATGTAATTTGGCCATCAAAATCAAACCAACCAGAAAGATTCTAAAGTTCACCCCATTTCAGCATCAGTTGTTTCTTAAATGCTTTAGTTATTTTACTCTCCACCAAATTTATCACTCTATGTGAAGAAGAATTTCTTGGTAACAGTTCTAAATTTACTATAATAAAAGCAAAATACTGCAGATGCTGGAAATAATTTTTTCTTTTTACCAGTTTGAGCCTGTGTTCACTTGTCCTTCCCTTGCAATTTAATATGAAGTAAAATATGGATTTACATTTCCTATTCTCTTAACTACCTTATACCTCTATAATGTCTCCTTTCCGGGCTGTAAAGTCCAAATTTTTCTAGTCTTTGCCCATGTGCGCTGACTTGCAAACACGAAGTATTAGTTTCAGATTGAAAAGTGTGCCGGTTAGTTTCAGGTTGCAGCTCAAAGCAAATTTCCTTGATCAGACAACAATTAAACTCTGACCTGTTGTCTAATTAATATTTCAACTTAAAGAGACAGAACTCCACGTTAGTAGAATAGTGCATCGTGCATTTCTTAGTACACCAGTCCTGCCCTATTAAAAAAAAAATAGTGTATTAAATGCCTTACTGTGAGTAAAACCACGGGAGGTCCACGAATCAATGAGTATTATTTTGTATTTGTTTTCATCACTCACCTTCACCTAAAGTGTCATCTGCTGTTGGAATATGTTTCCATAGGTGCCTGGTACTCTGCCGAATAGGTTGTTCTTCATGTTTGAGCCTTGGTGATTGTTTTCAGGTTATTTGACTAGGGTAGCATCATGCATGTGCTGTAATAGTAGTGACTATTGAATGTTGATCAGTAAAAAATGTAAGAAAAGACTTTTCCCTCTTTGGAGCCAGTGGTGAACGTTGATTTATTGTAGGACAGTTAAGATGTGTGATAGAAAGAGAATTTGTGTGAACCAGTGTAACAAATTTTAATTTCACATGCCAGCTATCATGTGAGCATCCGAGGTTGTTTTGTTCTCTGAGGCAGTTCAAACATGTTTCGCTTAGGACCATTGTATTCAGTCAATACAAGACTCTCAGCCATCCAATTAGGCTGAACTGAACTTGAACAAAAATGTGAAAGGTTAATGTCTTTTCCGGTCCTCCAACTATGCTATATTTTGATCATGTTTTTGATCACTTTATTATCTGTATTTTGATTGCAACACATATATGTTACAATAAGTTGATTGTACTTTCATGATCGGTTAATGTTTACATCTTTTTATTTTCATGGTTTAATGTTGAGATATTGTCTTAAGACTGGGAACTATGGTCGTGAATCCTGCAGCTTACTTGAACCCTGTGAAGTGTACAGACTAGTGGCAAAAGCTCTGACTCCCTGACGCAGCAGTTTCTCCAGGCCAGCATGCAGTTGTCCCCCAGTGGTCTCTAATAGCAGCATATCTCCCATCATGTACAGTCAATGTATGAGTTGTCCTTGTGTTTTGTTCTTCACGTCCAGCTCATGAATGAAGGTCTTTTCTTGCAGTTTGTTAGAAGCTGGCTTCTGCTTCAACTCTTCGTCACAGAACCGTCACAGAACCATCAAAGAACAAAAATTAATTTCCTGTGCTGCTTTTTTTTTTGTGGCCAAAAGCAAATGCAAGAAATTTGCTTCTGTAATAAAATGGGTGGTTTGAAAACCAGACTGTTGGCAGTTCTTTTTGAACCATTTAATTTCAGAACATGTCTGGATGTCCACAGAATGCTGTCTTGTGAAGATGTTGCTCTAAATTTCAGTCCTAAATTTACTGTTTACCAATTTGGTGGGACTCTTGTGTCAATTATATACAACAGTCCAAAGCGAAACATGTTTGAAATGCCTCAGAGCACCGAACAACCTCAGTTGGCCACATTTGAAAGGTTAATGTCTTTTCTAGTCCTCCGTCTATGCCATATTTTGATCACATTATTTTCTGTATTTTATTACAACACATTTTTACAATATGTTGATCGCACTTTCATGACAGTTTAATACTTATACCTTTTTATTTCCATGGTTTAATGTTGAGATAGTGTCTTAGACTGGGAACTATGATAGCTGGAGTGTAAAATTAAAATGTGAACTGTCCACTTGAAATACTTGAGAACAATGCTCTGATTACTTTATGTAGGTTGTGTTCTGTAAAGGAAGGGTAGAATGATATTCTCGCATTGCTGTTTTTGGAAAGATTTGCATCAGTTAAATTATATTTATTTTCCATTTTAATTGGTCATCTTACTATACCTCCCATTCCCCATGTTCTCTGTGCAACACTTCATCCAGCTGCATGGACAGAACAGCTTATTCTACTGCTCTGAAGTAGTATCCGTTGACTTCATGGCTTATATGTACACTTACATTTGAAGAGCATTTAGATAATAGATTGTTTTCTCCACAATTTTTGTTTCTAAGTGTTGTGCGTCATATTGAAAAGAGGTCATGTCACTTGATGTGCTGCATGTTTTGGCCACATGTATTCCGTGCATCTGGCAAAGTAAATACAGAGACCTGGTTCTATTCATTGTGTAGGAATGGTAGAAATACAATAGAACAAGCTATTAGACAGAGAAGTGTATTTTTAAAAACAAAATGAACTGTCACCTTGCTAAAGAAAGCAACTCATTATGATTAATACAACATGCTGTGATTATGGATTAACAAGAGAACTAGGAATGTGTGTCCAAATGTTCCAATGAGGAATGACTGTGGCAAATTAATTGCACAAGAACACTCAAGCTGTTTGAATCTATTTGAATCTTTTCTGTAAAAGCTGTGCACAGCAATACTACCACATTTCAATGACCTGTTTTTGATTTTTTGAATGTTAGTGAATTTTAATAGTTTCATTGTTTTTAACAGGTAATCAATGATTACATTTTAAAATAGAAAACCTGAGACATTTGCCAGATGGCTGGATTTGCTGACCACGCAACCACTAGGTGGTGCAGTACTGGCACATGCTCAAATGCAACTTCATCGATTGAAACGTCACTGTGACATCTCCGGCAGCTGCCAATAATAAATATTAGTCACAAAAAACAAATCAAACACAAACCCCCTTAATGGCTGTGATTGCCGCCCCCATTCCAACCCCAACAGTACCCTGCTCCAACCTGCCATCGCTGCTTCTCTTTGGCGCTCCCTCCTGCACCCAAGTGCTCGCCGCTCGCTCCCCGCTTCGCCACTACTTCCCCTTAGCCACTCGCTCCCCACCTTGCCACAACCTCCCTCAGCCACTCGCTCCCGGCGTTGCGCTTCCCCATCTCGGCTGCTCGCTCGCCATTGCCTCTGCACTCCACCGGCCGCTTGCTCCTGACCTCGCCGCTTCCCCCATCTCGGCAGCTCGCTCCCTGCATTGCCCCGTCACCTCTCGGCTGCTCGCTCCACCCTCAGTGGCTCCTTCCCCACCGCTGGAGCACGGCGGGGAGCGATTGGCTGAGGGGGATGCGGCGGCGACGCGGGGAGCAAGCAGGTGGGATTGGGGAGGAGCAGGGAGTGAACGGCCAGGGGCGGAAAGCGCCGATGCTGGGAGCGAGGTTGGGTGGGTGGGTGGGAAGCAGTGAAGCGGGCGGGAAGCGAGCTACCAAAGTGGAGTACTGTTGAGGGGGAATGGAGGCAGTGATTGCAGCCATTGAGGGGTGAGGCAACGTTTGGACGTCATTACGTCTGGCGTCATTACATGATGGTGTCGGTGTGCACATGCACAGATTCATACTGGCAAGCTGGCAAATGTTCAGACACGCTGATGACGTCGGTGACCGCTCTGCGCATGCTCCGCATTGTCAGGCAACACTCCATTGCTAGATAGATATGGAAATATATTTTGTAACATCTATATAATGACTGTCATCTGAACTTAAGACCATCGAGGCTTTTGGTTTTTTTTTTTTGAAGAGCAGATCCCTTTTTAGAGCCTGCCCTTGCTCAGCAGAAAGATTACGGCAAATCCTGAATCAGCTGTAGCCTCTTTGTTCTCAGGTGCCCTACACTAGTGTCCTCTTGTCTTCTCGCACTATTGATAGCTACAGTTCACTGCCTAAAAGAGGCTATGGCTGAGCCAGGCATTGCCCCAATCTCTGTCAAGCATGGGGCGGCTCTGAAAAGAAATATGAGTGGGTCAATTTCTGTTCTTCAGTTGCAGGTATTAGTTCTGGACTGTTGAGTCTTAGCACCCCTTCTTGGGAGGGTTATCTGTTTCACTTGGATCTTCAGTTCAAAATGAATCCACCTTACACACTAGTGAGAATATCTGAGATTGCTTGCATCTCACCATTCTCTATTTCAGTCTAATCACAATTGAGTGTCACTCTTTCCTCTGCCTGAATGGCTGGCATAGCCACAATTTAGCTTTTAATCTCTGACCCACTATCCTTAAAAGCAACCTTATACTGGTAAAGATACCTCTTGCACCTGTTAGGTAAAAGTTTTTACAGAAGAAAAAAAGGGGAAATAAACTTTCTGGTTAACACAAAGGCAAAGAAACACTACTGCCTGTAGCAAAGACGAAGAAAAAATCTACTTCTGAGTGACCCTGTGTCAAAAGGGCTCACCTCTTTTTGTGTTTGTCATCCCCAAAAAGTCAGTACTAAAGCATGGATTTCCAGATAGATCGGCTGCAATTTTGCCCCTCCTAATTCTCATCTAATTGCTGTGCCTCAGCTTCATCATCTCAAAGCACAGCGTTAGTTTTCACATGTATACTGATGACACCCAGTTCTACCTCCCCACCGCCCCTCTTCCACTTTTACTACATTATCAGACTGCTTATCCAACATCCAGTGCTGGCTGAGCAAAAATTTCCCCCAGTTAAATATTGGGAAGACTGGAGCTATTGTTTTCTGTCGCCGCTCCAAATTCTGTTCCCTAGCTACCGACTCCACACCTCTCCGTAGCAACAATCTGAGACTAAACCAGTCTGTTCACAACCTTCATGTCACATTTGATCCCGAGATGAGCTTCAGACCACATATTCATGTCATCACTAAGGCCACCTATTTCCACCTCTGTAACTTCGCCCATGTCTCAGCTTATCTGCTGCTGAAACCCTCATTTGTGTCTTTGTTATGTGATGGCAATCACACCTGCCAAATGGAAACATGTTAATTTTATCATATGGGACACTACTTGAAACTTTTTACTGGACGTTGCAAAGAATTTTTTTTAAAAACAACTGAACAGCTGAAAACATGGTTGGACATTTGCGTTCTGAAGAGACCAGGACTAGCCAAGAGACAGTTGAATAGAGAGACAATGGGAGTGCTCCTGGATTCAATGAACAAGATCGGTCTGGACAATATTGGTGATCAACATCCTTTGACTGTGTAAGAGCCAGAACTCCATCCCCCACCGCGTGTGTCTGGAAAGCTTTGAAATCCAACAACCCTCCCAGAAGCTGCTGTTTCAAACAGAGATGATCACATGACTGACCTACTGGTAAGACTGGGACTTCTTGAATTGTGCCACGCAGAAAGGAAAAGACTGCAACTGGACTGGCAGAAGAAAAGTACCTCTCTCTCTCTCTCTCTTTCCAGCAAAGTCCCAGGAAACCCACGGTGGCAGCTTAGACTTCAAGACTACAGATAAAGCACCTCTTCGGCATTCTGGTACCAGAGAAGCAAGTTTGAAATTGTGCACTGGGCCCCAGGGAGAACTCCAAGACCTTCACTTCAATCAATGACACTACCGCAAGGACACTACTAACCGTATCTGTATTCCATTTATTACGAACTCTACTTCAACAACCCCCGCCCCCCCCCCCCACAATTCTTTCTCACTTCTGTATCTATTTGTGTGTATGTGCCTCTCATATGCATGCGAGCAGGGTTGTGTCACGTATTTTAGTAATTTTAACCAGGTTGGAGTGATGAGAATAAATTTACATCTTTATTTAAAACTATGAAAACCTGTCTGGTTCATTTGCAATTATGATTGGAGTGCAGTTAGCAAGGGCTCACTGTGGGGGTAAGCTAAAATCACTGTGTTAAAAAGATAAACCCTGTTACGGCCAAACCAGAGACAGGCAAGAGGGGAGCCTGAGACCCCTTCCTCACCTGGTTGTAGCAGTCAATTCTATACTTTGTCATGAAACCGCATTTTTTCTCCTCCAATAAAACAGTGTGCCTTTAAGATAGGAAGAGAAGCTTGTGGATGTCTGAAGCACAGTTTGCCAGCTGCCCTTGTTATCTGGGCCACGGCAGGAGAGAGAGGTCACATGGTGGACTGTAACAATTTAACTGTGTAAAAACTGGCTGAAACAAGTTTTGAGAGACTCACCAGTGAAGTGTGCTACTGAAGAAAAGAGCTGTTTATTTCTCTCAGCTAAAATTGTACAAGGAGCTACAGGCTGAGTTAATTGCCTAAGGAGGAAATAACCCTTTGAAGAGACCGTTTGTATTGCTGAAGTAAAGTTTCGATCGAGAGACTGTCGGTTTTAAAATTCAAGTAGACCTATTGCTGTGCTCATTGTTGAAAGAACTGTTTGATGCTTGCGGCGGCGAAGTGCTTTGAATGCCGACCTACTAAGAGACTATTTCATCAGATCTGCGTGGAGACTTAGAGTGGCATTTGATTATTTTTACATTAGAATACCTCACCCATCAGGAATGTAACCCTCTAAGACTTAATAATCCAGTTATTTATTTATTCCTAAGAAACAGCTAATTTTTAAAACATTTTTTAAAAGAAACCGGTTAACTGTGTTTTTGAGTGTATGTGTGTGAATGGGGGAATTAGGTTAAAATAAGAAGTTATAAATTCTTGGGATTATCTTAATAGTGTTTAAGATTTAGTTTTAATAAATAGTTAATTTGTTGTCTAAAGATACTTGGTTTGTTCTGTTTTATTCTGGGTGTTACTAGATGGTTAAATTTGGCTATTTTCCAGTTGGGTGGGAAAACTTTAATAATATGCTGCGAACTGTGGAGTGATGGAACTAAATTTACAGTGCATTGCTCCCGCCTCGGTCATAACAACTTGCCAACATGCTCCTGGCTGGGTGTCCCACATTCTACTCTCCCTAAACTTGAGGTCATCCAAAACTCTGCTGCCTGTGTCTTAACTCTGATCTAGTCCGGTTCACCTATCACCCCTGTGCTCACTGACCTACATTGCCTCCTAGTCAAGCAATGTCTTGACTTTAAAATTCTCATCCTTGTTTTCAAATTCCTCCATGGCCTCGCCCCTCCTGACCTTTCTAATCTCCTGCAGCCCCACAAGCCTCCGAGATAACCGCTCTCATCTAATCCTGTCCTCTTAAGCATCCACGATTTTAATTGTTCCACCACTGGTGGTCGTTTCTTCAGTTGCCTAGGCCCTAAGCTCTGGAATTTATTCGCTAAGCCTCTCTATCTCTCTACCTTGCTTTCAAAGAATTGTTACAGCACAAAGTGAGGACATTCGGCCCATTGTGTGTGTGCTGGCTCTCTGTGAGAGAAACTCAGCTAGTCCCACTCCCCCTTAAGACACTCCTTAAAACCTACCTCTTTGACCAACCTTTTGATCATTTGACCTAATATCTCTTTATGTGGCTTGGTATCATATTTTATTTTATAATGCTCCTGCGAAACACCTTGGGACATTTTATTCTGGTAAAGGTGCTATCTAATTATAAGTTCTTGTCATTACACTTTCACACCATACAGCCATTTAACAAGGGGACCCACACAAGTATAAGGAGTCATGACTTGTTAATGTCTCTCTAAGTGTTTCCTGTCAAGCCAGCAATAGTGACTTTAGAAGTTAATCGCTTAAAAGCCTGTATTCACACTTTACTCCCAGCACTCAGTCGTACAGCTGAACTCCATATTACATGGGCATCCTCTGGCAGCTTACAGGATATTTCACTTACGAATCACAATGGCAACCTTGCAGCAATTGTCGTGGGCACTGTGTCTACAATATGTTTTATGACCATTTGTACCACATAATTGCTAATATAAATGTAATATTTAGCAAAACAATATCGCTCCCCAGCCTACATTCCAAACTTTGTACATTTTGTATTCTCTAATCTACTTCTTTACAGCCTCCCATACTTCAGTCCATGCCTTTGTTATAAGTGTGCATCCTCCTTTGGTGTTGTGCATCCATAAGTACACTATCTTATATTGGACACTTATTGACATCCTATCTTTTAAAACTGCAAAGTAATGCACTTTGACAGTAGGTTGGTTAAAACATCGGTGTTTGGAAATTTTTCTCAAATCTATTTCTTCAGGATATTTTCTCATGTGTGCTAGTGTGTACTTCGTCTTCCTTAATGTATCTTAATCTCCGTTTCTGCTGTGAAACTGACCACCTTCATAATCACATAACATGCTCTTAGTTCAGCACATCACCACGGCCCATCTTTATCAGGCTCGCTGTACAGTTTTACCCAGTGTCATACGTATGCTATAGTGAAGCCTGATTTTATTCTTGAAAGGATGCCTCCACAACCTTCTTCAATTGCCTTACCTGAATGTGACCTACACTTCAAAAGTTCTTCATTGGCTGTAAAGTGCTTTAGAATGTCCTGAGGTAGTAAAAGATGCTATATAGATGCAAGTTTTTCTTTCGCTTCCGCTTTTTAAATGATTTCCACTGCTCCTTTACCAATGCAACTTACTAACAGAAATGGAAATTTCCAAGGATGTTTAATGTTACACTGCAAATCTAGATTCATTGATCAAATTGCATAGATCAATTATCACTGGTGCAATTAATTATTTTCTGCTTGTGAATACATCTAATCTAATCCAGATGTCTGGTGATTAGAGTTGAGAAGAAAACAAAACAAAGTGGCGGCTGCATTGTCTTGCATGTTCTCTCTTTGTTGGAAGAATTTTATGTCAAGTAAATGTGGACAGTATCTAGTGGACACAGGTCCATTGCACAGAGCTGCCCCTGGATTGTTGAATGATTTCAATGGGTGTTTTTAAATATTATATTGGTTTGTATATGTTTCTAATGAGCTGTTTACATACAGGCTTAAATGGGCAAACTATTGCTCATCATCTCGGGGACAGTTTGTGGGAAGCTCAGCTATTATCTCTTCCACCCAGTGAATGTTTGTTGGTCTGATTCAGGAATAAAATGCTACAGCTGCTGGAAATTTGAAAAGTTGGCAGAAAATGTTGGAAACACTCAGCAGATCATGCAGCATCTATGGAGAAAATGATATAGACATGTCAAGTGTGGACTGTTCCTCAGAATTTGAATTCCATGTTTCTGGATGCAAGGGTGCCGGAGGGGATATAAAGCAGCAGGAACTTGAAGTGGTAATGTGGAGTGAGGCCATTGGTGAATTTGAAGATGGAAGGCAGGGGTTTTAAATTCAATGGATCAAGGGTACAGCAACCCAGTATAGTTCAGGGAATATGGGAGGAATGGGTAAGCAGGATAGGCAGCTGAGTTTTGAACAAGTGAAATTTATGAAGGGTATAGGATGTCAAGAAAAGCATTAAAGAAATTAAGTCTTGATGTGTCAGAAGCATGGATAAGGGGTTTGGAACCTTGGGATTGAGGTTGGGGCAACAGTGTTTTCATGGTGATGGATAGCATGTAGAGTTTGAAGCTGAGCTTTGGATGGAACAGAATGCTAATATGCCACACGGTCTGATTCAGTTAGGCAGGCTGTAATGGAGGAACGTGGAATTTGTGGCAATGGAACAGAGTATATGATGCAGGCCAAAACTGAAATCTTAAGTCTTACTGGTATTCAGTTGGGAGGAAATGTTTACTCATCACTGAATTGTTGTCAGGCCAGCAATCTGGTGGAGAGGTACATCTGGTATCAATCGTACAGAAGCTGACCCTGTAAATGATGTCACTGAGGAACTGTGTGGAGATAAGCTAGTATGAGGACTTAAGATGCTGGCATGAAATGAAAGCAGGAAAAATCATTGCTGCGTTTTGACATAAAAGGTTCGAACTGTGTTGGGGCGATCCTTTGGAGTTGGGTAGTGAAGGAAACTTGACAAAGGAGAATAGCATGGTCAGCTATACAAAGCGATGTGGTGAGGTCAAGGAGCAATGCACCACAATTGTGGTCAGTCATTCGTGGCTTGGGCAGGGTGCTCTTCATGCTGTTTGGATAAAATCTAGACAGAAGAGATTTGGACAGAGTTTTGGGAGAGATGAACCTGGAGTAGAGAGCCGCTGTTTGTTTGAGGACTTTAAAGAGGAAACGGAGGCTTGAGAGGACAGATGGATTAGGGGTGGGCTGTGAGGAGGGATTGATGGCAGTGGTGGTTTAGAATGGAGAGGTGATGACTAAGCACAGGAAGCCACTTACACTGTTTGTGAGCAAAGAAGTTGAATGGGGAAGGGATTCAGGAAAGTTTTTAGTTTAGACAGGCATCAAGATCGGCGCAGGCTTGGAGTGCCGAATGGCCTGTTCCTGTGCTGTACTGTTGTTTGTTCTTTGAAACAGAACGTTGTTTTCATGGAAGAAATTAGTCTGGTTGGTGGGGCGGTGGGGAGGGAATGGGAAACAAAATTCAGAATGACAAGATAACAGAAGTAGGATGGATGGCTGGGGGTTAGGAGCAACAGGGAGAGGAGGATGCAGTGATTGTTGTGGAGATGGCTGCATGGATGTTCTTAATCTTGGATATGAACAAATATAGAGACATTTTTCAATGCGGAATGGAATGGTTGATGTCAATAAATCTCGAAATGAATGCTAGTATGTTGTGTGGGTAGATTAGAAAAAAATGCATTTAGATTTGGCATAGGTACACTGATTACACAGTGACAGAATTTATAAGACAAGGGAGGGATACAAGTTTAATAATTTTCAGATAATCTTACTTTAATACAATGCCAGAAACAAATAGACCAAGAGACTGTTCATGGAAACTAATGCTTACTGAAATACCTCTCAAGTAAACCTAGTTATTTGTTGAATCCATTATGGCAAGTTATTGATTAGTTTATTAAATACATATTTTGATCATTACCTAGAATTCATGCAAGATTGATTTACAACTGAATTCTAACTAGTCTCCTACTTATGGCCCCATGCATCTGTTAAGCAGCTATCCAGCTAGCAAATTAAAATCCAAAATTCATAAGAGTGGGTACGAGAGAAAAACCAAGAACTGACACTTTCAATTCAGCCTACAAAATGTTTGAAAATACACATGAACATATTAGTCTGATACAGCCAATTAGAAGCCATTCCATACTATTGATTACAAATGGCTTATGTCAACCAGATCCTAAATAGTATGTATAAAATTGTAAGTAGAATTGAAGTGACTTTTCCCAGCTAAATACATATTTAACAAAGTTACAAATATTTAGATGTTAGTGACTACTCAACTAGTCTTTCAGATCTTTCTGGTCTTCATACAACAGCACTCCACTTCTCACTGATTATCTGAAAAATGGTTCAAAAAAGCCAATTCCACAGCATCTTATGCAGTTACCTTGAGTACAGTAATGAATCAACTCTTCTGTATATTGAATCACTGATGTTTGGTTTTAATAATTCTGCTATTACTTGGGAGTTTTACTTGCCGATTTTGCAGACACCTTTAAAAGAGACAAGCTTCCACACCTTTGTCAGGGCTCACCTGGAAAATAAAATCTTGGGACAACTTTTCCCTTTCTATTCCCCAAATCCCCAATTTAAGAAACATGAACAAATATTCCTCTAAACAAGCATTAGGATATTTATTGGTTAAGTATATACAAACACTCCATGATTCAATTACAGGTACATTAACACCAGTACTAGTGCAATAGTACATAAAGCAGTACAACACAATGAACTTGCACACTAGGCAGTCCTATGGACCCTCTGAACAGGGTTGGAATTCGAGCTTGTGAATGACACAAGACAGAATACCAACTCGGGTTGGAATTCCTCCATGTAAATATAGAATTTCCAGTACTATAGCAATACCACTACAGGCAGTATTCATGTACTGCTTTGGTAAGTTTAATTTCGCCAAGCTACTCACTACCACTAGGTACAAATCCAAATAGGAGAAGTTTCTCAGTTGACTTATCTTCCACACTGCAACAGGATGCCATCATTCCTAGGTTGATCTTTTCCTATCAGGACACTGAAAGGATTGTTAGACCCTGGGTTGCATCAGAACTGCTCTGCTCGACACTTATTACAGCTCAATCCTCACCATCTTTTTGGTCCCATGTGGAAGTTACACATTTCATTGGAATACTGCAGATGCCTCTCCCTGGATGCCTGCAAAAGTCTCAACAGCACGTGTTCCACCCTAACAATTTCAATTTCTTCAAATTAAACTATAATTACAAATTTGTTCAAGCATTAGATCGATGATTATTTAATTAATTGCTTAAAAATCAATGGCTTTTTGGACCAAAAGGTCTCAGCACAAGCAATCTAATCTACTGACCTTGGGGAAAAAAAGGGGCTCAGACATGCAGAAGCTTATCCATTAAGCTAACTTGTTGAGCATAAAGTAGTTACCTTTAGCTAGACACTTAAAAACTGACGAGATGTAATTAAAAAGTTGTCAGCAATTTTAGCCGGAAAGGAAAAATGGACTCTTGCCAGTGAAGGCTCCAATATTCATGCTCCAAGTTAACCACTTGTTACCAAGTTGAAGAAAATAATGATGAAATAGTTTTAGTTGATGGTTTCTCTCTCAACTCCACTGTAAGATTGTATCCTTGCAGAGGTTGGATGTACCATGCCTAGCTCTTGCTGCTTAAATGGCAAAATGGGCAGCAGGAAGCTGCAGTAGGTGTCGTGTACTGTGATCCAATAAGACAGGATAAGAATGGAAAGCAACAGCTCTGTTTAGAGGAGGAATCCCACATTTAGTATCAGCTAAGTAATGGATTGAAAAATTTGCACAGGAAATGAACTTGGTTACATCTATTTGTGTCCCTGTTTAAATGTAATAGAAAAAAATTCCATTGAACTTCATGTTTTTCTCATACTGTGTCTACTGGTAAAACCTTCATTAGCTTAGCACAAAGTGAAGTAGGGTGTGGTAAGGCAAGGTAATGGAACTCTTTAGAAGAATGATCCTACCTGACTAATATGATGGATCCCTTTTTAAAAAAACCTTTAAGTGCTTTAGCAGTTAGTGATGTTTACATTGAACTTTTATTCTGTAAGGATGTTCATTTGAAGATTATAAAAATTTGTAGGGCCCCAATGCAATGCAACTTTCCTTTTGCCAGATTGTTACAGCATGTGATCCTCTCACTGTTGCATACTCTAATCTTGGAGCACTGTACAAGTACTATTCTTTTCAGTTCGTGGCACTTGTCGGCTATCATTGTAACAACACAGATGTAGTACAAAATTGCATTGGAATCTTTCCTGTGGTGCACAGGATAAACTGTACCTAACGTTACCAGGACTAGAATTCAAACTGGTATGCAACTGCAGAATTGATTAGAGTGTTGCACACTGAAGCCTCAATTTTAGCCAGGAAAGGAGCAGGTTTGAGTCAGATGTCTGTTTCACACCCCATCTAATTTTACTCTCAATTGACGTCAGTCAGGTGGTATGTAAAACGGGCATCTGACCTAAACCTGGCCCCTTACCGCCTGGTGAGCTAGGTTAAAATTAAGGCTTTAGTACAACTGCCAAATAGTGTGTCTCTCTGAAAGACTGGAGTGCAGAGTAAATTTATTAAATTAAAATTGAAGTGGAGATTAATTTTGTTTTAAAATATAATATTACACATGGAAAGTAACATGCTTTTCAGGCTTTGGTAAAATAGTTAAGAGCAGGCAACTGCTACTGAACCATTCTGATTGATCCAAAAGCAAAATACTGCGGATGCTGGAAATCTGGAACAAAAACAGAAAATGGTGGAAATACTCAGCAGGTCAGTCTTTCATCAGATGAAAGATCACGACCTGAAACTTTAACTCCTTTTCTCTCTCACTCACTCTCTCTCTCTCTCTCTCTCTCACTCACTCACTCACTCACTCACTCACTCACTCACTCACTCACTCACTCACTCACTCACTCACTCACTCACTCACTCACTCACTCACTCACTCACTCACTCACTCACTCACTCACTCACTCACTCACTCACTCCCTCCCTCCCTCCCTCCCTCCCTCCCTCCCTCCCTCCCTCCCTAGTATTTCCAACATCTTCTGTTTTTGTTTTCATTCTGATTGATCACTGTGTTAAAGATTTAGTGAAAGGAATAGATGTAATCTGTTGAAGATTTTATATCTTTTATTTTTTGGGGGAGGCTGTTGTGGTGTAAAATACCATCAGAATACTGGCATACTGGTTAGGCTAGTAGGACTTCAAATGGAACTCTTAATCTTGCATAATGTTACTGTTGCAGTCTGCCTGCGTGATGGCATTAACACGGTAGTGTTGTAGTTTTTTTGTGACTGACCAGCTGCTACACATGTCAAGGCTGTCTGTGTGCTCATGTGTCACCCTAGTGCAGCAATGTTGGAGCAAAAAGATCTTATGTCATTTGAAGAATTATGTTTGTGAGTTTAGTTTTGTGCTAACTGTAAATTGTGAAATAAAAACAAAGTGCTGGAAATACTCAGGTCTGACAGCATCTGTAGAGAGAGAAGCAGAGTTAACGTTTCAGGTCTGGGACCTTTCATCAGAACTGTCAAAGGTTAGAAAAGAATTAGGTTTTAAGCAAGTGAGGGGGCGAGCATTTGTTGGGGAGCAGAATAACAGGAAAGATGTGTGATAGGGCAGCGGGCAGGAGAGATTAAATAACAAAGTGTCATGGGACAAAGGCAAAGAGCATGTTAATTGTGACTTGTGTCTTCAGAGTGAATTTGTCATTTTTCTCTGATGATGGTAAGCATAGTTTGTGGGTTTTGTCATACAAGGATATGAATGTATAAATCTTCACACTTCAGGCTTTTTAAAGTTCAGCAGACAGATCAATGGGTGTGATATTTTTGATGTTGTGCTATTGAGGTTGCCTGCACGCAATTAATTCCTCCCTGCCTTCTCAACTTGCTTCAGATAGCAAAACAAGCTGACCCAAAATCGCTTTGTGGTCAGTAAGAGGCTCTCTTGATGCAAATTAATTTTATCCTTTGTTTTGAAAGAGTCCAGTAGTCTTACCAGGAATTGATCAAATTTATTCTTACTCCCTGCTCTTCGCTAAGTCTCATAGGATCGATTACATCCACCTGATAGGGCAAATGGTGCTTTTATGTAACATCTCATTCGAAAGATAACCCCTCTAACAACGCAGCAGCACTCTTTCAATACTGCACTGAATTGGCAGCCGAGATTATCTGTTCAAGTCTAGGGAGTGGGGTTACCACTGAGGCAAGTTTGACATTTATGGATTAGGGTTTCAACAATGGTCAAGAGAGGTAGGGTAGAGGAGGAGTGTGATGTTATGGGGGTGTAAGAAAGCCATCTTGATAGTGTAACAGGTGTGGCAAAGGAGGATCAAGTCCTACTCCAGGGTTCTTTATCCCTGGGTTAGGTTGAGGAATCAAGATCAGAGGCACATAATTGCTTATGAGATGCAAAAGGGTTGGCTTTGGGTTTGTTAATGAAAAGCTGAAGGAGATTTTGACTCATCATGGTCTTAGTAGTTGACAGGCAGTTGGAGATAGTAGCAACAGCCTTGGGATTGATGAAGGAGGCAGGAGAGATAAAGCTGGGTACTGTTTGCCTATACATGAAAGCTGACTTCATGCTTCTATGTAATGATGGGTAGCTTATGTTAATTGAATATTAATTGGGTGTTTAATTATACTCAGGTGGTGGGCATTAACTGGTAATTCACTTGCGCTTTTTAAAAATATATATGTAAATATATAAAGCAGGCTGAAACTTTTGTTGATAGATTGGAGGTGCACAATATGTAATGTGTGTCGCTATAAATGAAAGCTTGTAAGTATATACAGATTTGGCTCCAGTTCTATCCTTCACTGCCTGGGTTTCTGAGTTGCGACAGCATATAAATACTGTAATAAAGAGGACGGAAACAGGGTGGAATCCTGGGGCACATCAGATGTGGCAAAGGAGGAGAAACCTATTGAATGGAATGCATTATCTTTGCACATTTGTTCTGCTAATACATGTTAACAATGAAGAGAGAATGGCATCATGGAGGTGGACTACAAAGGAGAGAAAGGTGATGGTCAGTGTTATATAAGGTCATATTAGATAGGATGATGAGGAGTGATCCACCATCACAGTTGCATCAAATCCCTGAAAGTTAAGTTAAAATTAATTTGTTGACACTGTCGCTGTTTCTATGACATAAGTCTAGGTCTAATGAGGACAAATATATTTCCTGTCCTTTCTCTCTCAGGCCAGGATATGATCCCAGAATCTTCAGGGAGACTAAAGAATTCAGGAGGTAGCTTGAAGGGGTTTTCCATTTCCACACACATTTCTTATATTCCAAAATGGACCATTTCTTAAATGTGGTGTGAATCCTGCAGTTGAAACAGCTAAGCTGCATGTGCCTATGATATACTGGCTGTAAACAATAGATCTGCTAGCTGATCTATTTTGATTTAGATTTTCAGTATGGGTATATTATACAGACAACCTGACAGAATTGCCTTTTGTTGGTACAAAACAAGGCCGAAACATTCAAGCTCTGCAACTCTTGCCAAAATCTGCTGTGTTTTTATGCTGTGAGTTGTTATGACCTAGAATGCACTGCCTGAAAGGGTGGTGGAAGCAGATACAATCATACCTTTCAGAAGGGAATTGGATATGTACTTGCAAAGGAAACATTTGCAGCACAATGGGGGAAGAGCAGGGGAGTAGGATCAATTGGATAGCTCATTCAAAGAACTGGCACAGATACAATGGACCAACTGGCTGCCTGCTGTGCTATGTCATTCTGCAAATGCAAGAAAGGTCTTGCACATTGCACCTTTGCCAAACCAGCCTCCTAATGATGTAAAGAGGCTTGTAGCCGCATGATTTTGGAAAAAAGATTGATCTTTCACCTTGAATATTTTCCCTGTGCCCATTGCCAAACCCCACTCCTGTAGCAATCTCTTGTTCTCTATGAGCAGGAGTTTCCTTTTACACCACCAGTATCTGGGTAACTGTAGTGAACTTAGAAGTTCAACATAAACCTTTGTCACTGTTTTCAATGTAATGCAACTATCGCATGCCCACGCAATCTCCTTGACTTTGGAAAGTTGTAGAAAACATCCCATCAGACTGTGGCTTTGGATCTTATCTATGAAGCAGATTTTAATCACTCGAAATGAGTAAGAAAACTTTAACAAAGACAAACAGATTTGCAGTAATAGCTATTACTTGCCATATAGAATATAATGAACAATTGCGTCTTCTGCACTAAAAGTCACCTATAAAAACGGACCTTTTTTAAAAAAAAAGCTATTAACTTCATTAACATTCCACATGGCCTTTTCTCCTCTCTTTCATTTTGTTTTTCTTTCTCTCTCCACCTGTGCAACATAAACTTTCTAACTCCTCTGAAGTTGGTGAAAGAAGAAAATCAAATATGTATCTTACCTGATTGCATCTGGGTTTCGAACATCACACGATAGTGTAAGTAATGACATTGTTTCACAGAAACAGTCTTCAAGATGCTAGTTCAGAATGCTGCCCCATTTAAATTTGCAGCTAAACAGCCCATTGAAAATGTATGCAAACAAACCTAATCAAAAAGTCAGGATGGACCACTGTCTTGTGTTGGAACAATCCATTGGTCACATTATTGGGACACTCTTGTTTGGTTTCTGGACTGTTGTTTATCAAACAGATGGAGTGGTTTTCTATAAGTGAACCTGAAGTTAGAGGAGGGGGCATAGGAACCAGAGTTTGTTGAACAATCGGCTTAGGAGGAGGTTCTAGAGTGCAAATAGACCAAGATCTGAGAAAGATTTATCAACTGAGGAATCCTGAATTTACCATAACACAAAATGTGATAAATGCCATGGACAAAACACTGTATTTTGTCACAAACCATACTGACATTACAATGGCTGCTAAGATTTAAGAGTATCGTGCTTTTGATAGTTTTATACTCCTCACTGAGATCCTAGTGTAACAGTTTATTATATTCTTAATGTCAGAGTGCTGCCAGGATATTTTAATCTTGTTTTATCTAGATTGTAAGAAAAAAAAATTGGATCCATCCGTTTCGGACATTTTTGGCATTTCATTGGGTCGTGATAATTTCATTACTTTTGCTGTACTGCCACTCATAGTTAACAGGGGCTAATCAGAATGTTAATGAGTTCTGCATTCCATGTCACAACCCAGATTCTGTTCCCTGCTCCAGACTAGACTCACTAAATTGCCGTGGCCAAGTTCCATTCCAAAGTGCTGCAATCCTAGCTCCAGTACTAGCTGTCACTGTGGACCTGGTTTGAGTGAAAGAGCTGTTGATATTCCTGGATAGTTGAGGTGGTGTATCAGTAGTCCTAATTGTCCCAATGCATCTTCAGCAATGGTTTCCCTCCTGTTTCTACTGGTACAGAGCAAGATTCTCTCCTTTTCCTCATTTTCTCGTTGTCCTCAGTGACAGCATCTCTAGGCATGGTATCACTATCTACATGTTCCTCATGCCGTCAACATCCAGCTCTATCTCCAATCTGTCCACAACTACCTCAGTTGCCAGACATCAAGTCATGAATGAGCCAGCAAGTGAGCCAGTAACCCATGCTTTTATAAGCTCCAGATTTGATTCTTCCAAGGTGCTACACTTCGTAATCTCGCAATTTCTCCAAAATTCAGCTGTCAGCATTCTGTCTCAACGAGTCTTGCTGTAGCCAAAATTCCAAACCTTGTGCACCTGTGATGTCTTATCCATCTCTCAGTGGATTGCTTTCAGAATCCTTCTCTGCAAACCCACTATGGTCTTGACCACCTCCATCCTTATGCTGAGCCCTCTGATCATTTTACTCTGGCATTCTGTCCAGCTCTCTGTACCATCATTTGAGGGCAAATTCAGCTGTCTGCATCTCACCATCTGATACTCTCTCTCGAGTGAAATTGTAGTGTCTTTTGAGATCTGTTGCATTGTGCGTAATAGATGGTGTTAGTGATATGAACAGCCAAGCAACTTTTCAAGAGCTGGAGATAACTTTTGTGATAGTTACACCCAAAATTCCATTACAGTAAAGCTTGCGGTCGGCTGTGCTGCAATGCATTATGGGTAAACCGTCTGCTTTCTCGTGTGTACAGTATCTGCTGATTATTGTATAGTGAGAAAGTTATGTCTATTGAGATCTCTGGGTGAGTTTGAATTTGTGAAGTGGATAAAATATATCTTGAAAAATAAATACTGCATTTCTTCTATCCTGTACAAGTTGTGGATAAAAATCAACATATGTTTTTTAAAAAGCACTAAGGATATTTGTTTCTTTAATTTTTTTTCTATCTGGACCATTTGCAACATTTCCATATGGTCAGCTATAAATGAGGGAGAAACCTTTATGTAAAACAGTATTACATCCATTTTATGTTTTGAGCTTAAATTATCTCTCAGATCAAATTTTGGACTTTTTTTTAAACGTGATTTTGTTTGTATTAAGGCCATGGAAAGGCTGTTCTTGATCATTATCATGAATTTGCATTATGCAGATTTGACCATTTTAAGGAAAGTTGGGTGGTGAAAATATCAACAGAGTGCAATTTGGAGCAATCTGATTCATTTTGCAGCACATCATATCTGAGGGAGTCCAAAAGTGCATCAGTGGCAGAATTTAGATCCCTCATCCTTTCATCTCCCCATCCCTTGCAACTGTTAGAACATATGCAATCTTTCTGTTGTAGGTTTGTATTTACGTAATCTGTACAAACAGTAACAAATTTTTCTGCACGTGTTTATATTTTCCACTGTTGCTGAGTTTTACCGATGGAATGAAATGTTGAACGCATCATAACATGTAAAATGAGTTGAGGATAATGATACAGATGTGTATGGTGAGAAGACTGTGAGAGGCCTGTTATGAATAGTACTACAGGATTATTGTTGCTATGTTCCCATATTTTTGCCAATTGTGCCTACTTTGTATTGGCTTACAAATGTCGCACTATATTTTTCCATTTTTGCAGCTTTCTATTGCTGCACTAAGGTCTAGAAAATGATCATAGCTTCTCTGCATTTTGTGTGTTATCTTGATTGAGAGTGACACTTGTAAAATATTTATCATTCTGTATTGTAATTGAAGGAATCTATTTTGCATATAGTGTGACGGAAATCACACCTGCCAAATGAAAACATATATTAATTTTGTCATATGGGACACCACTTGGAACTTTTTTACTGGACATTGCAAAGAACATGTTTTTTTAAAAAAACAGAGCTGAGCAGCTGAAAACTTGGTTGCACATTTGCATTCTGAGAGAGATGAATGGAGAGACAATGGGGGTGCTCCTTGATTCAATGAACATGATTGGTCTGGCTAATAGAGATGGTCACATAACTGCCTGCTGGTAAGACTGGGGCTTTTTGAATTGTGCCTCAGAAAGGAACAGACTGCGATTTGAAAACCAAGGAGAAGGTCCCTCTCTCTCTGTCTCTCTCTATAGCAAAGTCCCAGGAAAACCACGGTGGCAGTTTGTACGCTTTAAGACTACAGACAAAGCCTCTCTTCGGCCTTCTGGTACCAGAGAAGCAAGCTTGAATTTGTGCACTGAGGCCCAGTGAGGACTCCAAGACCTTAACTTCAATTGAGGACATTGTATCAAGGACATTAACACCCAGTAATTGAATTCCATTTATTACAAACTCTACTTCAATCCCCCCCTCCCCCATTCACTCTTCCCCTTCTGTATCTATTTGTTTGCGTGTTTCTCCCGTATGCACGCGAGCATGGTTGTGTCGCATATTTTAGAAATTTTAACCGAGTGAGAGTGTTAAGGCTAATAAACTTGCATCTTTCTTGTTTTAAACCTGAGAAAACCTGTCATTTGCAATTACAATTAGAGTGCAGTGAACAAAGGCTCACTGAGGGGGTAAGCAAAAATCACTGTGGTTTAAAAAGATAAACCCTGGCCAAACCAGGACAGGGGCAAGAGGGGAGCCTGAGACCCCCTTCCTCACCCGGTCGTAACAATAGTAATTTAATCTTTTGCATGTAGTCAGGAGGCTGAGCTATTATTTATATCCTGATATTGTCTACAGTCAAAATGCACAATTAACATTTGTCTCTGCTGTATGCTTGAAAATGGGCTTATGGTAAAGGTATCGCACTAGAGGAGTATTCTAAGTCACTTTTGCAATGATCTTGCCCTCTAGTTAATTTATTTAAAAAATATAACTGTTTCATTATTTAAAGCAATGATCTTCTGTTTGCTATTAACATCCTCTCATCATTTGAAAACATTGTTTTGTCTCAACTCTCAGCACTTTCCACTACATACTTTCCACTGCAGACTGCTTTTAAATCTTGCATCAGTTTTTTGGGGACAGAGAATAGGAAGGAGAAATCTGCAAACTGAGGGTAAGTAATTCAAATGTCATGTCTTCGCTGCTAATCTTGGAAATATCTAGGACGTGATGGGTGTGATTGAGAGGATAGTCACCTGGTGGTGAGTTTTAAAAGAAATATTAAAACCTGTTTTTTTTATTTGAACACCAAGACTTTGGGGTTTTTTGGTCAAATGAAGAAAAAACCTTTAAACTTATTAATACTATGGGATAGATTTACATTGTAATGTGCCGTTGCCCTTTGGAATGGTGAGTGTGGTGTGATTTAGAAGGAGAACGTCTTGCTTCACCAATTTTCTGGACCTGTTTGAGGAAGGGAGAATGCAAATTGACTTGGAAAGTCCTGCAACAGGTACCCATCACCAAATATATCTTCCCTGCTCTTTACTTTTTCTCCACACTCCAGTTCACTCCATGACACCCTAGTTCACCACCACTACTTTTGGCTGCCCTTCACCTGGCAGATTCCTGTGCAAATGCAGGGAATACTGCCCCTGCCCATTTTTTCCTGTACCTTTGTCCAGGGCCTGAACAGTCCTTCTGTGTGAAACAGCAAATTATGTGTACATCCTCTAAACTAGTGTACCTGTATTTGTTACTAAGGTACCCCTACCTTGGGGAAACAAAATGCAGATTAGGTGACAGCTTTGCCAAGAACCTCCATTTTGTGTGCCTTTTAGAAGGGATACAGTTCCTGATTTAGTCTGTTCTCAAAGATTCTATTTAATAACCTGTGATTTCATTACATTGTGTGGATGGCCCCATGTATCATTAAAATTCATGAGTAGCAGATCACATCAAAAAAAAAATCAGTGTCACACTTTCCTAATTAGTTCCAAGAGCTATCATCATACTGATTTCTTTATCTATATTTGAAATTAAACTACTGGAAAAAAAACTAGGGTTGTACGGAAAACCAACAAACCCAGTTGCTAAGATATCACTGTTATCAGAAACAGTGTAATTTATTGCTTCATTTACTTTTTGAAACAGTCCTCAGCCATTGCCTTTATTTATTGTTGTTCCAGCTACTGTCCTAAAGGAGAATAGGCATTTCTCTCCATTAGAGGGAAGGGTGGGGGGCACCACCCCTCGAGCAGGGGGCAAGGAGGCATGCCTCCATTACCTACCACAGCTGATACGGAGATTGAACCCACGTTGATGGTGTCTTTCTGAATCACACTCCAGCTGTCTAGCCAACTGAGCGAACCGACACCACCCCCCCCCCCCCGCCTTAATTTATAACCCAGCTAAATATATACCCATACAAAAACATTTATTTATAGATGATCAAAAAATATTCTGGAAAAAACCTCATAAAACAAGACGTTTAATTTAGAAATGCCTCCAGGAAGTTTCATCTGCAGTCCCCTCTCTCGGAGCGTAGTACTTGAAGTCTGCCACATTCCTCCGTTCCAATGTGGATGTTGGCCTTTTCTGATTGGAGAGACTCAAGTTAGCAGTGGCCTTCCACTCTTCCGCTACCACACACTGTTTTCATTCTGTGTATGTCACGCCTATGGTCTACAGCTCCCAAAGTTCAGCTTGAATTCTTCCTCTATCTCTTTAATGCGGTACTGAATAGGGAAGATGGGGCTTACAAACAGGAATCCTATGAATGAGTAGTTTTGTTGAGGATTTTTTGATTGGACAAATGAAAAACATTCTCATATACAACTGTCTGATTGAAACATCATCTCTGCAGGGTGCCATCATAGTTTTTTATTTGTTTTTGGTATGTGAACTTCGCTGGCATGGCCAAAATTTATTGCCCATTCCTAATTGCCCTTGAGCAGCTTGTGGTGAGCCACCGACAACTGAGTGGCTGGCTAGGCCATTTCAGAGGGCAGTTCACAGTCAACCACATTGCTGTGTGTCTAGAGTCACATGTAGGCCAGACCAGGTAAGGATGGCAGATTTCCTCCCCTGAAGGACGTTAATGAACCAGATGGGTTTTTACAATAATCCAATAGGTTCGTGATAGATATTAACAAGACTAGCTTTTTATCCCAGATTTAATTAATTTAATTTAAATTCTCCCAGCTGTCAATGTAAGATTTGAACTTCTGTCTCTGGAGCATTCATCCAGGCCTTTGGTTACTAGTTCAGTAACGTTACCACTATGCAACTGTCCCCATGTTGCCACATCCCCTGTTGCTGTGAAACAGTTTAAGCCGCTACTTCTCTCAAAGTCCAGTGGTTTTAATTTAAATGTCTCTAAAGTGTGCCCACCTCTCCCACCCAACCCCTCTCACCTTGTTATTCTTCAGTTCTAGCTCAGAATGAAACCATGCTAGACATCACAGTTGCTGTCCATGCCCAAAACTATTTGTGACCAATATCAGAGGAGACCAACTAGTAAGAAGTTAAGATGAAGGGGTGAGCCAGTTAACTTTAGTCCTCCTCTCTTTCCTGTTCAAGTGTTCCACCCTTTTCCAGCCTGATGTGATGCATTTTTGTCCCTTTCCTGGGTAGTGACTAGGCTTCTTGCTGCCTTAATATTCCTAAACATGATTGGTAACTCTTGAGGCCATTTCAAACATGATTGTCTGCCAAGACTGATTTGAATAAAGAACCAGGAAGTGAAGCATACCCATCATTGTAAACGTAATTTGTCATTTTAAGAGAGAACCCTAGATGTATGAAATATAAACACCCGGCTGACTATGGGAAAACTCAACACCCAGTTTAGTGGAAAATACTTTGTGTTTTCATCTTGTTATTTAACAAAAATGTCATTTCAATCTTAAAGAAAATTGCATTTTAATTAAAATTTGAGAAAAGATAATTGTTTTTCTGTGAATAAAGGCTTGAATCTGGAATACTTGACACACTAAGCTGACAGTAAGGTTCAGTGTCTGCTAGGAAACTGACTTTCTTTGTTGCTTGTGACAGATGTATTTGACAGGCTTGTGTTTATAGGAATAATAAATGATTTGCTTAGCAGCTTATCACATCTCAGACAATATCCCAAAATGCTTCACGTTATCAGCAAAGCGGAGTGACTGCTGTCTAAGCAAACTTGGCAGCCAGTTTACTTATAGCAAATATTGCAAGATGCAATTGTATAAGTAACTGGTTTGATTTTGTTTTGAAGGAAGAATGTTGGCCAGGTCGCCAGGAGCACTCCCTGCAGTTGTTCAGTTAGTGCCATAGAATCTTTAAAGTCCATCTGAATCAATGGAGCAGATTGACCGAACCTTGGTTTAACATCTTTCCTGAAGGATGGCACCTTTCACACTGCAACACTCCTTCAGTATTGAATTGGAATGTCAGGCTAGTTTCATGTGGTGCAGTGGACCTTGACCTTCCAGTTCAAAAGCGAGTGGTATAAACTGAGCCAAGCTGCCACTGGCAATCTGTTGCTTTTTGCCACCTTTTCCTAGGTTTAAGTCGAGAAAACTTTCTGAAGTGGAAGTGATTACACAAACATAGGCAAATTTTGATGAAAGCATCATCAGAATAAACTAATTTTTTTTTCACTAGAAGTGAAGAAATGCTCTCTAAACAGAGGCAATTATTTGCATAATTATCTGCATGACAACAATAGCCTTCACGACTATCATAACACTTCTAAAACTTGGCTGTTAATTTGAAAAGGTTGCATCTGATTATTACATTTCCTGCGAAGATACAAATGAGGGAACAGTGTAATTTGTTTATCATCAATACTTACAAAATAAATAGAGGAAGCCTAATCACCCTTCAAAATGTGTTTTATTTACTTGAGATTTTATGTCCATAATTGGGACTGTTGTTTGTGAATTATAAAATCAGTAAAAAGAGAATTGTTAAATGTGAGATAGAACCCTGGAGAGGAAGGCAGAGAATAGTGAGTTAGTAGAGGATGAGCAGAAATTATCAGGGACCACAACTTGGGCTGAATGACCTCCTTTTGTGCTGTATGATTCTAAGTACTTTGCTTCACTGATTATCTCCTCCCCAATATCCTTTTCTTTTGTCAACCTGAAATTGATTAAAAATATTAGGAAAGTTCATTGAACTGAAGGCGGACAAAGTGCCAGGAAGGGAAGCCTGGGTACAAGACTTGTGCCATTTGTTAAAGAAGAAGGATGGCAGACAGACCCTTAACACCGTGTTCCTGAGGAAAATGAAGGTCAATGCAAGACCTTGTGTCACACATATTGCACCCCACACAACTTCCATATGTTTCATCCCTTCATACCAGGTGATGGCTGGAACAGCTTTGGCCAAAAGGTCACCCTCCTGTGCGTCTTCAGCACAATCCCCGCCCAAATACAATATCCCAACCTTTGTCCATGAATGACACTTACCTCACCAACCTGATCATTCACTCTTAAGCAGGGCTTTCCTCACCACCCCCACCACCCCCTAATCAATCACTAGCAGCTAAGACACCCTGCTTTAACTCCATGACCTACATTGTTCCCAGTGCATGTGCAGTCTTGCCAAGAAACCTGGGTTATCAGTGCACTCTTCTGTAAGCATTGTCCAGCTTAAAAAGTACAGTGGTTTCATAACATTTATATGTGGATGTATGCTTTTGAGAATTTAATTCAAAGAGTATTTGGCAACTGTGTAACTGACGAGAAAGTAGGAGTTTTATTTTTCAAATGGTCAGGATAGATCTTTTGCTTTCATTAAGTGTGTATATTTAAAAAATCAGCCCATTTTATTACTGTGTAGCTCCTGCTGAGACCATGTAAAAGTTCACCAGTTCTTTGTGGTCAGCCTGCAGGATTACAGAAGTGGTAGAACAACAGACCACTTTTTCCTCACTTCTGTTAACCAAATGTTTGAATCCAAGTCTCAGTGCACTAATATTTGCAGCACTAGATCACCATTTTAATCGCTGCGCCTCTTGCCACCATCATCGATTTTTTTTTAAGCCCTCTTTTTTTTTTTTCTCCCCCATTTTTTTAAAGCTAATTGCTTATTCCACCGTTCATACAATTGCCCACTAAATAGATTTGGGAGCTTGAGGTGGGAGACAGTTAAATCTGTTTCCAGGCCTCTGCTAATGTTATATCAATCACTAATGACCATTTTGGTTTGTCAATATATCATCAACACCGATATAGTATTTCACTGCTGATGGTATAATACAGTTTAAAAGATGCAAATTCTCCACCTCTGGTGCTGTAGACCCAGGGCTGCTGCTAAAGTAAAGGAAAACATGGGTTTGCATCCTTTTTGGGCCTCTAGCATGTTCGGCTTGGTGGCACAATGCAGGTAAAAATGAGAGAACAACATTGAGTTCTCTACGTTCATGCCCTATTGGCAATGTAACAATTGCTTAAGGCGGGTGTGAGAATATTATGAAGCCTCAGCCTCTTTCCACCACCTCTCCAACGACCACCCAGTTTAAATACCTTCTCAGATGTACTACTGAGATCAGAAAAGAGGTCAGAAAATCATGATGTGCATAATCTGTTAGACACCAATCTGTGACACAACAGAATATCAGATATATCTTCATTTGATTGTTAGAGGGTTTAGCTGATAAATATTTTGTTTGGTATAGTTCCACAGTGCATCCACAAAATTTAACTGTGTGAAGGTTAACATAGAAATATTTACCTGGTTTGTATGTAGTTCCTTTGTCTGCCATTTTAATGTAGGGATTAACCTGACACTAAGTGAATTAACAGGTATGGGAATAATGTGGGAAGGTGGAGTTGAGGTAGAAGATAAGCCATGTTCTTATTGAGTAGCGAAGCAGGCTCGAAGGGCTGAATGGCCTACTTCTTTTATTTAAGTCTTCTGTTTAGTTGTATGCTAATCTTTGCACAGCATAATTCAGCCTGTGTTTGAGTGTCAGGTGTGCTGAGAGTGCAACACCCTTCAAGTGTTCTGGGTTTTTAGTTGATTATTTACTGCTTTATTGACCACTGTGAAATCTATTTTGACAAGCAACGTTGAATAATATAGTCTGCAGTACTGTCATCTGAAATGGCATTTATTGACCTTTCAGATATGTTTCCACATTTGCACCCTGGCTGAAAGGCAAGGTCATGCACTTGTTATGACCAGGTGAGAAAGAGGTCTAGAGTTCCTTTTCCGCCTTCACCTGTCTTCCCGTAACAGGGTTTAATTTTAAACACCATATTTTTAGCTCTCCCTTGGTGAATCCTTGTTCACCGCTTTCCAATTATAAGGCAAAGAAACCAGCACAAATAGGCTTTCTTAGGCTTAAAGAAGAAAAGTTTAAATTTATTAAACTTAAACTCTAATTCGATTGACGCCTACAGATACATGAGGTGCCCACGCTAGCATGCATACGCGATACACCCATACAAATAGAGGCAGAAAGAGCAGTAGAAAAATAACGTGGAAATGTTTGAGTCAATATCTGAAGAGTTTTTGTTACGGTTCTTCAAGCTCACTGTAGAGTCCTTGATTGTAAGTAGATCTTGCTTTTCGTTGGGGCCCAGTATTCTTCTTAAACCTTGTTCACCGGAGGAGACTTTTCTCTCTTGGGGTTCATGTGTCTTCAGTGGATTCAGAGGCTTGTGAGAAAGAGATGGGAGCAGACAGGAAAGATCTTCTCAGTCCAAGAGCAAACAGGCACACTCCGTTCAAACTGTTCTTACAATTCAGAAAACCCCAGCTTGCCAAGCAGGTTAGTCATAGTCAACTGATCTGACCACGTCTTGGATTACAGCAGTCTCTGGAATGCTGCTCTGACACATACCTGGTGATCAAGGTCCATTGTGGGTTGAATGTGTCAGGGAATGGTCCTTTGTCCTTCCAATCACCATGTGTTAATATGCAAATGTCTTTTCCAGCACTGGCTGATCTGCTTGACTAGTCCTTTCTTCACTCCAGTAATAGTTTAAAATCAATGTTCATGACAAAATTAATGTGCCTTATTCTTGGCAGGTGGGGGCCTAGCATGGCACAGTCCTTGATCTAATTATCATCAGGCACAAGGCTTGACTGTGGAATGTTTTTCTGAGTGAGTGCCAGATCCCATTTCTACCCCTCTTTTCCCCTCCCTTGTACTTATAAAATGCTAGTTAGAGTCATAGTCATAGTGTTTTACAGCACAGAAACAGGCCCTTCGGCCCAACGCACCTGTGCCGACCATCAAGCACCCGTCCAAACTAATTCCATTTCCCTGCACTTGGCCCGTAGCCTTGAATGCTATGGCGTTTCAAGTGCTCATCCAAATACTTCTTAAATGTCCTAAGTGTTCCTTCCTCTACCACCCTTCAGGCAGTGTGTTCCAGATTCCAAGTTCAGTGTGATTGTAAACCAGATGCATCTGGGGCACCTCATTTTTGTTATGTAAGCTATCACTTACCTAGTAGATGCACAAATAGAATTGAATTGAGTGAGGTGACTCAAAATTTAAATTTGTTCAGTAATCATGTTCTGTGAAAAGGATAGTAAAAATTGTGTTTGGAAGTATTATGTTATATGTACATTCTCTTAACTTGCACCCCAATAAAGGCAAGACCTGAAGCAATGCTATACAGCCAGAATCTCTGCACCCTTACCTCCCCATCCCAGGAAATATGTTGATGGTCAACCTGCACAGCCCTCGAGCTTTAGACTTCACAATCAGTCCATCACCAAGTCTGTTCCTTTTGCACTCACAGTTACCAAAATCCTCATGTATGCCCCTTTCACTTCCAGTAAACATTTTCAGTGCACTTCTCGCTATCTTTCAAATCTCCACACTGCATAAACTCCAGCTCATCCAAAATTGCATCCTTTAGAGAAGTGGTTACACCCAAAGTGCAGGCAGATAGATGGGTGACCACTAGAAGGGGCAGGCAGTGAGTGCAGGAATCCCCTGTGGCTATCCCCCTCTCTAACAAGTATACTGTTTTGGATAGTGTTGGGGGGGATGGCCTATCGGGAGAACAGCAGCAGCCAGAGCAGTGGCACCACGGCTGGCACTGTTGTTCCGCAGGGAGGGACAAAGCGCAGAAGAGCAACAGTTATAGGGGACTCTATAGTCAGGGGCACAGATAGGTGCTTCTGTGGACGTGAAAGAGACTCCAGGAAGGTATGTTGCCTCCCTGGTGCCAGGGTCAAGGATGTCTCTGAACGGACAGAGGGCATTCTGAAGGGGGAGGATGAACAGCCAGAGGTTGTGGTACACATCGGTACCAATAACATAGGCAGGAAGAGTGATGAGGTCCTGCAGGGGGAGTTTAGGGAGTTAGGTAGTAAGTTTAAAAAACAGGACCTCTAGGGTTGTAATCTCTGGATTACTCCCTGTGCCACGTGCCAGTGAGGCTAGAAATAGGAAGATAGTGCAGCTAAATACGTGGCTGAGCAGCTGGTGTAGAAGGGAGGGTTTCAGATATCTGGACCATTGGGCTCTCTTCAGGGACAGATGTGACCTGTACAAGAAGGACGGGTTGCATCTAAACTGGAAGGGCACTAATATCCTGGCTGCGAGGTTTGCTAGCGTCACTCGGGAGGGTTTAAACTAGTGTGGCGGGGGGTTGGAACCAGAGCAGTAGGACAGCTAGTGAAGTAAATGAGGAGGACATAGTAAATAAGGCCAGTAGGACTAAGAGGAAGAGCAGGCAGGGAGATGTTGCTGAGCACAGCGGGACTGGTGGTCTGAAGTGCATTTGTTTCAATGCGAGAAGGATAACAGGTAAGGCAGATGAACTTAGAGCTTGGATTAGTACTTGGAAATATGATGTTGTTGCTATTACAGAGACTTGGTTGAGGGAAGGGCAGGATTGGCAGCTAAATGTTCCAGGCTCTAGAAGCTTCAGGTGGGGTAGAGGGGGATGTAAAAGGGGTGGGGGAGTTGCATTACTGGTTAAGGAGAATATCACAGCTGTACTGCGGGAGGACATCCCAGAGAGGTCATGCAGCGAGGCAATATGGGTGGTGCTCAGGAATAGGAAGGGTGCAGTCACGATGTTGGGGGTTTACTACAGGCCTCCCAACAGCCAGTGGGAGGTAGAGGAGCAGATATGTAGACAGATTTTGGAAAATATAAAGGTAACAGGGTTGTAGTGGTGGGTGATTTTAACTTCCCCAATATTGACAGGGCTAAATTGTGGCGAGTCGAAGAGACTTAGTAGTTGGCAGGAAAAAAGACAGAGGCGCAAGGGGAGAGCCAACTGTGCAACAGCCCCAACAAACAAATTTCTCTGCAGCACCTGTGGAAGAGCCTGTCACTCCAGAATTGGCCTTTATAGCCACTCCAGGCGCTGCTTCACAAACCACTGACCACCTCCAGGCGCGTATCCATTGTCTCTCGAGATAAGGAGGCCCAAAAGAAAGAATATTGACTGGGACTCACTTAGGGCTAGGGGCTTGGATGGAGCAGAATTTGTGAGGAGCATCCAGGAGGGCTTCTTGAAACAATATGTAGATAGTCCAACTAGAGATGGGGCCATTCTGGACCTGGTATTGGGGAATGAGCCCGGCCAGGTGGTCTAAGTTTCAGTGGGGGAGCATTTCGGGAGCAGTGACCATAATTCCATAAGTTTTAAGGTACTTGTGGATAAGGATAAGAGTAGTCCTCGGGTGAAGGTGCTAAATTAGGTGAAGGCTAATTATAACAATATTAGGCAGGAACTGAAGAATTTAGATTGGGGGCGGCTGTTTGAGGGTAAATCAACATCTGACATGTGGGAGTCTTTCAAACGTCAGTTGATTAGAATCCAGGACCAGCATGTTCCTGTGAGGAAGAAAGGCAAGTTTGGCAAGTTTCGGGAAGCTTGCATAACACGGGATATTGTGAGCCTAGTCAAAAAGAAAAAGGAAGCATTTGTAAAGGCTGGATGGCTAGGAACAGATGAAGCACTTGAGGAATATAAAGACAGTAGGAAGGAACTTAAGTAGATGTCATATACATGGACTTCAGTAAGGCATTTGATAAGGTTCCCCATGGTAGGCTGATGGAGAAAGTGAAGGTGCGTGGGGTCCAAGGTGTACTCGCTAGATGGATAAAGAACTGGCTGGGCAACAGGAGACAGAGAGTAGCAGTGGAAGGGAGTTTCTCAAAATGGAGACGTGTGACCAGTGGTGTTCCACAGGGATCTGTGCTGGGACCACTGTTGTTTGTGATATACATAAATGATTTGGTGGAAAGTATAGGTGGGCTGATAAGCAAGTTTGCAGACGACACTAAGGTTGGTGGAGCAGCAAATAGTGAAGGGGACTGTCAGAGAATACAGCAGAATATAGATAGATTGGAGAGTTGGGCAGAGAAATGGCAGATGGAGTTCAATCAGGGCAAATGCGAGGTGATGCATTTTGGAAGATCCAATTCAAGAGTGAACTATACAGTAAATGGAGAAGTCCTGGGGAAAATTGATGTACAGAGAGATTTGGGTGTTCAGGTCCATTGTTCTCTGAAGGTGGCAACGCAGGTCAATAGAGTGGTCAAGAAGGCATACGGCATGCTTTCCTTCATCGGACGGGGTATTGAGTACAAGAGTTGGCAGGTCATGTTACAGTTGTATAGGACTTTGGTTCGGCCACATTTGGAATACTGCGTGCAGTTCTGGTCGCCACATTACCAAAAGGATGTGGATGCTTTGGAGAGGGTGCAGAGGAGGTTCACCAGGATGTTGCCTGGTATGGAGGGCGCTAGCTATGAAGAGGTTGAGTAGATTAGGATTATTTTCATTAGAAAGACGGAGGTTGAGGGGGGACCTGATTGAGGTGTACAAAATCATGAGAGGTATAGACAGGGTGAATAGCAAGAAGCTTTTTCCCAGAGTGGGGGATTCAATTACTAGGGGACACGAGTTCAAAGTGAAAGGGGAAAAGTTTAGGAGCGATATGCGTGGAAAGTTCTTTACGCAGAGGGTGGTGGGTGCCTGGAACGCGTTGCTAGCGGAGCTGGTAGACGCGGGCACGATAGCGTCTTTTAAGATGTATCTAGACAGATACATGAATGGGCAGGAAGTAAAGAGATACAGACCCTTAGAAAATAGGCGACATGTTTAGATAGAGGATCTGGATCGGCGCAGGCTTGGAGGGCCGAAGGGCCTGTTCCTGTGCTGTAATTTTCTTTGTTGTTCTTTGTTCAAGGAGTTGGGAGGGCGAAAAGGGGTCATGAAAAGTCATTGGCAAACAGGATTAAGGAAAATCCCAAGGCTTTTTATACATATATAAAGAGCAAGAGGGTCACTAGGGAAAGGGTTGGCCCACTCAAGGACAGAGATGGGAATCTATGCGTGGAGCCAGAAGAAATGGGTGAGGTGCTAAATGAGTACTTTGCATCAGTATTCACCAAGGAGAAGGACTTGGTGGATGATGAGCCTAGGGAAGGGAGTGCAGATAGTCTCAGTCATCTCATTATCAAAAAGGAGGTGGTGTTGGGTGTCTTGCAAAACATTAAGGTAGATAAGTCCCCCGGGCCTGATGGGATCTACCCTAGAATACTGAGGGAGGCAAGGGAAGAAATTGCTGGGGCCTTGACAGAAATCTTTGCATCCTCATTGGCTACAGGTGAGGTCCCAGAGGACTGGAGAATATCCAGTGTTGTTCCTTTGTTTAAGAAGGGTGGTAAGGATAATCCAGGAAATTATAGGCCGGTGAGCCTTACGTCAGTGGTAGGGAAACTATTAGAGAGGATTCTTCGGGACAGGATTTACTCCCATTTGGAAACAAACAAACTTATTAGCGAGAGACAGCATGGTTTTGTGAAGGGGAGGTCGTGTCTTACTAATTTGATTGAGTTTTTTGAGGAAATGGCGAAGATGATTAATGAGGGAAGGGCGGTGGATGTTGTCTATATGGACTTTAGTAAAACCTTTGACAAGATCCCGCATGGCAGACTGGTGCAAAAGGTGAAGTCACACGGGATCAGAGGTGAGCTGGCAAGATGGATACAGAACTGGCTCAGTCATAGAAGACAGAGGGTAACAGTGGATGGGTGTTTTTCTGAATGGAGGGATGTGACTAGTGGTGTTCCGCAGGGATCAGTACTGGGACCTTTGCTGTTTGTAGTATATATAAATGATTTGGAGGAAAATGTAGCTGGTCTGATTAGTAAGTTTGCGGACGACACAAAGGTTGGTGGAGTTGCGGATAATGATGAGGATTGTCAGAGGATACAGCAGGATATAGATCGGTTGGCGACTTGGGCGGAGAAATGGCAGATGGAGTTTAATTTGGACAAATGTGAGGTAATGCATTTTGTAAGGTCTAATGCAGGTGGGAGGTATACAGTAAATGGCAGAACCCTTAGGAGTATTGACAGGCAGAAAGATCTGGGCATACAGGTCCACAGGTCACTGAAAGTGGCAACGCAGGTGTATAAGGTAGTCAAGAAGGCATACGGCATGCTTGCCTTCATCGGTCGGGGCACAGAGTGTAAAAATTGGCAAGTCATGTTGCAGCTGTACAGAACCTTAGTTCGGCCACACTTAGAATATTGCGTGCAATTCTGGTCGCCACACTACCAGAAGGACGTGGAGGCTTTGGAGAGAGTACAGAGGAGGTTTACCAGGATGTTGCCTGGTCTGGAGGGCATTAGCTATGAGGAGAGGTTGGAAAAACTCAGATTGTTTTCACTGGAACGACTGAGGTGGAGGGGCGGCATGATAGAGGTTTACAAAGTTATGAGCGGCATGGACAGAGTGGATAGTCAGAAGCTTTTTCCCAGGGTGGAAGAGTCAGTTACTAGGGGACATAGGTTTAAGGTGCGAGGGGCAAAGTTTAGAGGGGATGTGCGAAGCAAGGTCTTTACACAGAGGGTGGTGAGTGCCTGGAACTTGCTGCCAGGGGAGGTGGTGGAAGCAAATACGATAGTGACGTTTAAGAGACATCTTGACAAATATATGAATAGGAAGGGAATAGAGGGATATGGGCCCCGGAAGTGCAGAAGGTGTTAGTTTCGGCAGGCATCAAGATCGGTGCAGGCTTGGAGGGCCGAATGGCCTGTTCCTGTGCTGTACTGTTCTTTGTTCTTTGTTCCTGTTCTGATTACTAATCCGACCTATTCTTCCTAACCTTCATGGACTTCCTATCCCTCAGCAAATCAGTGTTAAATTCCTCTACTTCAAATCCCTGTGTGGCCTTGATCATCTCTGACGCTGCAACTTTCTACAGCCCAGTCTGCCTTTACCCTCAGGTCTTCCAGTTCTAGACTACTGTCCATTCCTTCCTTCCTGTCTGTGATCTGTGGCAGAGGCTTCTGCCATATCACCCCCAAGCTTTAAAATTCCCTTCCCAAATTCCTCTGCCTTGCTGCATCACTTCTCCCCATGTTCAAAAACATCCTTAAAATTGACATCTTCAAAACTTAGTTTAGTTTAGTTTAGAGATACAGCACTGAAACAGGCCCTTCTGCCCACCGAGTCTGTGCCGACCATCAACCACCCATTTATACTAATCCTACACTAATTCCCTATCCCTACCACATCCCCACCTGTCCCTATATTTCCCTACCACCTACCTATACTAGGGGCAATTTATAATGGCCAATTAACCTATCAACCTGCAAGACTTTTGGCATGTGGGAGGAAACCGGAGCACCCGGAGGAAACCCACGCAGACACAGGGAGAACTTGCAAACTCCGCACAGGCAGTACCCAGAATTGAACCCGGGTCCCTGGAGCTGTGAGGCTGCGGTGCTAACCACTGCGCCGCCCTAATCTTAATCTTAATCTTACTTCCGATTAATTATGACCCCTCCACACCAACCCTTCAGTTTTTGAAGTATCTTGGAGTGTTTGGCTAAATTCAAGATGCTGAGTGTAAATTATCTTAAATTCCCTCCCTAAGCTCTGGAATTCCTTCCCTAAACTTCTCTGCCTCTCTACCTCGATTTCTTCCTTTAAGACACTCCTTACAGCCTACCTCTTTGATCAAGCTTTCAATATCTCCTTATGTGGCTTGGTGTCGGATTTTATTTTATCATGCCTCTGTGAAGTGCCTTGGTGTGTTTTATTTCAATAAAGATGCTACATAAATACAAGTTGTTGTTGTATATTCCTTAGACCAGGGAAAATTAGCTAGAATTTACATCTTGGTTACTGTCCAGGGATCCTTGTAAATGTTAATGTTGAATGAAGACAGGATAGGCCTAAGCTGTGGAACCGTGACCTGTAATGAATAAAGGTCTGTTAAGAGTAAACTCATGTTTGAATTTCTCACGCTTCCACTTCCTCTCCCTTTCCTCCTCTGGACCAACTGAGAATTTTTTTGAAGATTTGTTTTGCAAGTTAATAAATACATTTAGAGTTCCCATGGCAAATAAAGCATTCCTCATATACGTTCTCTCTCCTTCCGGATACAGAACCGGTTAGACAGGGAAGTGTCTCAAAGCCAAACATCATGGAAAATGTTTGCTAATCTAGAGCTGTAGTTTATTACATTTAATGTGAGTATAAAGTGTTGATTCACTGTTTTATACTCATTTATACTTTTTGCTAGCAGCAAACTAAGAAAAATTTAACCCCTAGAATCCACGCTATTTAAAGCTTTAACAATTCCGACAGACCAGGTATGCTGATTAGCTCTGAGCTGCTAACCTTTCCTTATGCAGCAGCTGATCAGATATTCTAATTGCAATGAAGTTTTGTATTTGAATTTCACATTTGTCAGGTATTGTGAATTATCTTGAGTGTCTTTAACATATCTATTTCCTCACATTTGGCAGAGATTTGAATGGTTTCACAAGTAAATTTTTACACTTTAGTTTCTTGATTGTACAGAAATAGGCTAGATAATCACAATCTGTACAGTCATCAGCAGGCATCATGTTTTTACTGCAAAAGCATTTGTTACAAGTCCATGTAATCGGAAGTTTTTAAAAAGTGTTTGAGCCTCTTCCACTTTTCTCTACTTTTGTTTCAATGATGTATTTTTGTATGTTCATTTTCTGGTTGGTCTGTGAGAAACATGTGACCATTAATGTGGGTCACATAGTTAATGGGAACCGATTATAGCCCTCAAATTGAGTGGTTTCCAGGTGTCGTGCAGGTCAATAAGAGTCATGGTGACAGTTGCTGCTGTGACCCACAATGGATTTGGTCAAGTGGCATTTAAGTAACACAGAATCTTTGTAGTAGTTGGCTTCTAACAAAAACATCAGCCCAGTTTTGGTGATTCTCTCCCCTACAACCCTCCAGCACATTCCAACAGGATCATTCTTTGTCATTGTCAACTGCTGTTATTCCTGACTGGACTAACCTAGGGCAAACTGACCTGAAGAAACAATGGTCGCACAACCCTGTCTACCCTCTAACCTTCAGATCAAAGCTTCTGTATTTCTTAATTTCCTAACTTCCAATTCCTTTTCAGGCTGTTGACGTTGTGTGTTGTAGAGATGTTGGATGTACTAGTGGCTCTGGAACTGCAGCCCTGAACAGAAGAACACCTGATGCTGGATAAATGTAAAAAGATCCCAGTCCATCACATATCTATTACATACTGTAAATTTTAAACAATAGTTGAGTAAATTACTAAAATAACCTGTTTGAGAGGTATACAGAGCAAGTTTTGGACATGGGGTAACAGTGGTGATGGCACTGAACAAATAATCCAGAGGCGCAGGCTTATGCCCTGAGTTGCAGTTTCAAATCCCACCATGGCAGCTGGTTTAATTTAAATTCGCTTAATCAATAAAAATATGGAATTGAAAGCTAGTCTCTGTAATGGTGCTGTGAAACTATCATTGATTGTCATAAAAACCCATCAGGTTCACTAAGGAAATCTGCTGTCCTTACCTGGTCTGGCCTACATGTGACTCCAGATCCACAGTAGTGTGCCGTCAGAAATGGCCTAGCAAGCCACTCAGTTGTTAAGGGCAGTTAGGAATGGGCAACAAATACTGGCCTTGCCAGCGATGCCCACATCCCATGAAAGAATAACAAAAACATACAGGCGAGAACGCAAATAATAGAAGGTTAATGATCTTTGTTCTTTAGTTGAAGACTTCCGACTGTAGAGAAAAGATGCAGTGATTAAAGTACTTGCAAGAACTGCTGTGCAAAAAGAGTAAGAAGAATAGTGTACTTTCAAAAGTTGTTTAAAATTAAAATTGTGAAAGCTTTTGGAAGCCACTCGCTCAACACTAGAATTGCATATAATCCAGAAAAAGTCATTGTAAAGTGTGTTGAAGTTTCGCTGTTTGTTATGTTCCTTTGTGATTGTTTTAAAAGCTTGTTTAAAAAAAAAAATACACAACAAAGCTACTCAAATAGTGTCAGATTAACAGACTGTGCAGTTCAATAAAGAGTTTATTTTCATTGGATTTATTCATCCTTGTATTGGGTAGTAAAACAAATAATTGAGTGGTTGGTAGCTCATTTTAGTAGACCATGGATCAAAACTTGGTTTTGGGTTTCATTTTCTCTTGTTCAGGCTTGGTCTTCCATTGATGGTCTCAGTTGAGATTCCAGAGCACAGTGTCATGGCCACGTGGTGAGGTTTGGGTGGTTCCCACTGTTCAACTCCCACCTGACTGCAGCGAGTATGTTTTGTTAACAGGGTTTAATCCCTCTGTGTTTTATTTGTCAAATAAACTGACAGCAACGGGTTTTCTTATAGGTTTAAAAACAGAAAATCAATCAGTGCACTTTATCCTGAAATTTTCGCAACCGTGGAATTCCACACTCTCATTTGCTTTCGTGAAGACACGAGAAGAGACAGGTGGAGAGTAAAAAGGGGTAAGCGATTATCAGTGTTGGGGTGGATGGAGTTCAGGGGTTTCAGGGGAGGTCACGGTAAACCTATTGAATTCTCTTGGAAATCAAGTTCTCCGTTCAGGTGATTGTAGGTTTCTCTCTTGGATGCCAGTTCAGTTGAAGACCATGGATCACTTATACTTCAGCGCTGTATAGGTGTAGATGTGGAATTCTACAGCAGGGCATGTGCCTTCTGGGTTATTGCAGACAAGCTTTCCAGATGCTGCTTTCTGGATGTCTCTCTCTCGAATGCTTTTTTAAGGTAAAGCTGTGTTACATCTCACCTCTGGGTAGGAGACGGTTTGGTCTCTTCCCCGTGGTGATCGCACAATGGTCCAGGACGTGGCTACTTCGCACCTTCTTTGTTTCAGAAGAACCCGTTCAATTCTGGAATATTTTAGGATGAGTGTAGGATGGGTGCAATTGACATCTAGCTTTGAAGATTTCCCTTTGTTCCTGTCAGACAGTTTGAATATACAACGGCCAAGTTTCTTTTCCTACAGTGGCCATTTTGGAGCATTGTTCACTTTTTAAAAGAAAGGTCCAATTTTTAAAAGGCAGTTTTTATAACTTTTCAGATTTTGTCCATAATTTTTTGTATTGGCACACTTCTTGTGCAAGTGACAACAGCACCACGCATAGGTAAGGTGCCTAGCTGGAGGAAGCGAAAGTCAATCAGGGTTTCATTGTAGTTTATTCTTCTCCTTTCTCCACCAGCTAGCTTTGGAGTGGCATGGGGGAAGATGGTGAGTACTATCTGTTAACTAGTGTGAAGCCTACAGAGGTACCCCAAAATAGTAAAATTAGATTTGATCCTAGACTTTGCTGTTGGGTTTCTGCAATTGGCTTTTACGCCCCAGGGTTAGGGAGGGGAAGCACAGATGGAGGTTTCCACTCTTGGTCACTATTCAACGCCCTTTGTTGGAAATCTGTGCAGAGCAGAAGTGAAGATAGGATTGGGCTTTTACACAATACGCTCTATGATCAAACAGTCTGCTGACACTCACTCTCCGGAATTGCACATAAATAACGGTCACTTGAATGAAATACTGGTTGATAGCAGGCTCAAGTGAAACTATAAGCTATGAGTCAACACTTTCAGGAGAGAGAGATGGGGGGGGGGGGGGGGGGTGGACATTTCATTTTTTAAGCAAGTAAAATATAAGTTCAATGTCAGTTAAAATTATATTTAGACCGAAACTATCTAATCCATGAATAATTATTTGCAATCTTGTCGTCTTTTTACAAAAGGCCTCTTTATCATTGACTTCTAGCATAAAATCTGTGTGTGGTGTTTATTGGCTATGTGCCAGAGCTCCTGAACTATTACAAACTTGCTTCATTCTCAAATATTTCAAACAGCTGCATTTCTTCCAAAATAGGCATTGTAATAAAAGTTAAAGGTTCTTCATTTTTCAGAAATGGCATAATTTGTACCTTGGTTTCACTGAAGCAATAATATTTCATGGTTATGCAGTTATTTGTAAAGATTTGTTGCATGTAATTTATTCTGTATGCAGTGTGCTTATTTGTGTCCTGTTTTTAGTCTCGGTAACAAGATAATTCATGCACTAGTAAAAGTGGAATTTTCTTCACCTCACTGCCTCGGAGTTGCTTGAATACTGGCCATAGTGGGGAGTTGACACCACTGGCTATGACGTCGGGTTACTGCCAGCTGCATGAGACCTGTGCTGTAGACCAGAGGGTGGTTGTACTCAAATGACTGTATATAAAAGCAGTTTTAGAGTACATCCAGTCCAGTGAAGATGCGTGCACTTAAGTCCCGCTGGGCCATACGCTTCTTGTGCCCAGGACAGAAGTATGGGTGAATTGCTCTTAGTGTCCCTCACTCTTGGGTATCAAATGTATTAAAAATAGAAAGAAGGGAAGTAGTTTCATGCTGGGGTCAATTACATGCTGTGGTGTGTTTTTCTATATTAAAGGCACTATATAGTTATAAGTTGTTGGCATCACGCTGTGAGGAAATATGTTGAGTGTTGTTCGAGCATGGGATGCTTTGCCACAAGGAATCGTTGAGGCAGAGACTTCTGCATATTTTAAGAGGAAATTGGATAAATATTTGAAGTAGAGGAAGATACAGGGCTGTGAAGAGAGAGATGAATAGAGGGGATCATTCTGAATTGCCCTTGTAGAGACCCGGCACAGTAATGATGGGCTGAATTACCCCTTTCTGTGCTGTAAACATCTATGGTTCAATGTTTCACTATAATTTGTGCAACGTCTGGGCAGTCCAGGTGAGGATCAGTTATCCAAGTCTTTTCTTGAGTAATGTAAAAATCTGGAATTTTCAATTTAACAATGAAGCCAACAGAGTGCATTAACAATACAGTATGGGATTATACCAACATTAGATAGTTGAATAGGTCTTTTCTTTACTATTCAAGTCTAGCGATGTGTGCGCCAGAATACCTGCTAGTCAGGGGGTGCATGTGTCACCTCCTATTGTTTAGTTATTTGAGAAGAGAAAATAAAACTTGACAGTTCAAAGGGAAATTGAAAAGGGATAGTCTCGTTAAAAAGTATATTCTATAATCCTAATTTCTAAATTTTTTGATTCCAATGAAGAACATTTGGTAATCTTTCATCATAGATGTTGTATGGTTTCTTTTTATAGCCGTCACCATGAAGCTGACTTATGAAAGAGAACAAAATTCCCAGTTGTTCGTTGACCTCTTGTGGCCAGCTTTAAAATTACAATACTTCATTTTTTCAGTGTCACCTGCAGTCATGACTGATCTTGGAGGATATGTCACTGATCAGCAACCATTTAAAAAAAAAAGTTTGAAATTTGAGCCCTGATTGTAGTTCTCGAGTAAGTAATAACTGAATTAGCGTAAACAGAATGCCAACATTAAATTGGTGCTTCCGTTTTGTGTTGTGCACAACTTGCAGATTAGTGAAGTACTACATGTTCTTCACTTACTGACCATCACAAATGAACAGACCTAGCTATTCCATCTGGTATTCAGGTTGCAGTAACACTTTCTTGTGATTTTTAAATACTTTGCTTTAAGTACAATGGGTGTAATTACTCTTCTGTTCTGTTGAAATCAAATTCCAAAAAAATATAGCTGTGGCTACATGAAGTAAGCAAAAAATCCTCTCCATGTTGTAAATAGCAAATGTTTAATTCTAGTACAGCTGTACAGGAAAATCACTTCCTGGACAGGAAGCTGACACATGATTTTCCACAGCCTGAATTTCTGGATTCCTTTTTTTTAATCTTTGCAAAGTGCCCGGTGACTGTCTTTATATCTTGCTATCTAACTGTCTCCCCCTTGTCTGTGTCTATATCTTTCCTATCACTGTATATCTCACACATTCACACATGCACCCACCCTCATCTTTCTTTGCGTCTTTTTACCTATCTCTCTGTGTGCAAGTTTAATCATACCACCAACAGAGTTGGTTTTCTAAGATTACTTTTCTGAAATGTAATTAACATCTGTTTCATAATAGGACAGTCATAATGCACTTGAGTTATTTGCAGTTATAAGCAACAAGTAAAAACCTCCAAATGTTGGAAATCAAAGTAGAAAATGCTGGAAATACAGAGAAGGCCAGTCAACATTCTGACAAAGGATCCACACCATAATTGTGAACTTATCTTTTTTCCTACACTTTTTTCCTGAGTGTTTCCATCATTTGTTTTTACTTTTATTTGCAGTTTTATTGCTTTTTTTCCCCATCTATCATAGTCATAATTTGCAGTCATGGGAGCATTTATTTGCCACTTGGTAATTGTATGGAAAAACTGCAGGCTGCTTAATTAGGTAGAATGCATAGACCTTGGGCATGGCTTTTCTCTCTTGAAAAGTCAAGGTCGCAGTTGAAGTTCTGTAAGGGTAAAAAAAAAGTGCAAGTTAAATGAATGTTACTGCGATTTTACCAACTGAAAGGAAAGTCTTATTTATAAAATTGATTCTTCAAATAGACAGTTGAAATGCCCAGAAGAATGAATGCAACTGGAATTCCTTATTCAGCCAGATTGACTAATTTTTAGAGTTTGATTTTCTTAGGTGTGGTAGTTACACTCTGCCTCCCTATGGCTATCAGCTTTTCCCAACATTTGGCAATTTCAAACTAATTGTTTTCTTTACTGCTGATTCCGGGTGACTAATGTTCAACATTCTCAGAATATATCATTCCCATTTCATTCTATCCCATATTATAGCTCTATTAATCATTATTACAAATAGTAATACAGAAAATGTGGTGTAATGGCAAATCATTTCAAACCTCACTGAAAGGTACTCAATGCTGCTATCATTGCATACTCAGAAATGAAATTTTCAGATACTGTATATGTCATAAAAGGTGAAATTGTACCTAATTAGAGAGAAGACATTGCTTAGATCAGCAAATAACTGCACGGATCATTAACTTACCTATTTACTGATATGCATATTTAATGGAGTAAATGAGTAAAGACACTTAGCTCACTGATCCATAAACTAATACTAAAATGTACTCCTTTGCTCAGGAAAAATAAACAAGTGACATTGATGCAAATATTCACTATTTTACATCATTTGCTGCTTTTGTGTTGTACTTACATTTTTGAAAAATCTGTTTTGTGCTTACTGTAAGATATCCTCTCCTTTAACTTACAGATCACTCAAAAGTATAATGATATAAACTAAAGGTGTCATATCCAAAGGCACATTGCTGCTTCTGCAGTATTTTAACTCAGTTTATAGGAAATGCTAAGAATTTGTATGAGTTTGGAAGTAAGGGCAGGCTCTGCTTTCTTGGCATTGAATCAACAACAAGTTTGCTTGATGGTTCAGTGAGTAGGAATGTCTCAGGTTTGATCTCCTACTGTACTTATCTCAAACAAGGTAGTGATAGAGTTTGGAGAAGGGGAAATCAGTTAGGGCTCCTGTCTCTGATTTCAGCCCAGTAGTCTCTTTGTTGATATTCAGTGAAGACAAGATTGGGTTTGACTCTGGTGCCCCCATCTTGGTTGAATATCAAAACGTTCTCTATCAAGCCTCGTAAATGGCCACTTGGGCAAAATATCTGAGGGTGACTGATACTTTTGAACTGTAGACCAGTAGTGTCAACAATATCCAAAAAGGAGGAGCGTAAGATGGTTCTGAGCCATTAAAATACTTAATTTCTTCCCCTGTTTTTAAAAAAAAAGTGTTTTGCTTTAGTTTGTTGGGTCAGGGAAAAACGATCTGTGTGATGGAAGTGAATAAATGGGTGTGAACATTTTGACCGCCAACAACAATGTGCTATTCAAAAATAACACCCTTTACAGTTTGTGTTACTGAGTAGTACATTTATACTATTACATTTATAGATTCATGATGACAATATTCAACATATGTGGTGTACAAAATTAGACTGTAAATTGAAGCTGATAGAGCTGTTTTACTTTTTTGTGTGTGATCCAGGGAGTCGTCGTATTGTGGATGTCATGGATGTGAGTACACAGAAAGGGATTGAGATGAGTATGTCACAATGGGTAAAATACTACGAAACACCAGAGCTTGAAAGAGAGAAGCTCTACAACGTCATAAGTCTGGAATTCAGTCATACAAAACTTGAGAACCTGGTCAAACGGCCCAATGTGGTAAGAAAGTTATATTCAAAAGTAAATTCGTTTTTAACAAAATCTGAAATAACTAAGCAAGGCAGAAGATCTATGTTTGATTGTTCTAATGGCCTCCTTGTTCTCTTGGAAGAGTAACTTCTCTTTTATGGGCTATAAGGCCTTCCTGTGTGTTACATTTTAACTGTGAACTAATCTAGCAAATGTGTTTTAAAAATGCTTTTGGAGGAAATTAAGTCTCTAATTGTAGTACTTCACTTACAATATTTCAAACTTCAGACATAATGTTAGCTACAGGTAAATTTTCCAAGTTACATTTCCCTTGCTTGTTAAATACAAGTTTAATGCAATTTTATTATTTGTTCTGAAAGTATTTTATACGTTCATTTGAAGTAAATTCCTTAAAAATAATAAATGTTAACATTCCAAACAATTCTTGTGTTATCCCTTTTTGTTAACAATCAAAAATATTTAACTGGTTGTTTACCTCATCTACCTTTGATTAAAAAGGATTTTCAACCCTTGAGAATGATACTGACGTTAAAGAGGGTTAAATTATGAGTACAGATTGCATGAACTTGCCTTTTATTTGCTTGAGTATAGAAGATAGATGGGTATTTGACCAAGGTGTTTAAAATGTTAAAAAGAGTCAGTAGGGTAGGTGCAGAGAAACTATTTCCGCTGGTGAGGAATCAAGAATCTTAAAATTAGAGATAGACTATTTGGGAGGGAAATCAGGAGCACTTTTTCACACAAAGGGGGTAGCAGAGCTCTGGAATTCTCTCCCCGTAAAGGCTATGGATGCTGAGACGATTAGAACTTTCAAGATTGAGATAGATTTTTGTTAGATAAGGGTATCAAGGGATATGGAACTAAGGCAGGTGAATGGAGTTCAGATGCAGATTGCCCATGATCGAATGAATAGCTTGAGGGATTGAATGGTCTACTCCAATTCCTATGTTCCTTAGGTTGCCAGGAGGCCTGAAGAAGTTACCATCTCTGGACTGGGTACTTTTGTAAGCTGAGTTCACACCTATTGATGCAGGAATGAGCATTACTCTTTGAATAGCTTTATTACTGTAAAATTAGCCCTGTAGGACTAACAGAAACATTTTGAGTATAATTTTTATGAAAATAAAACACACATTCTGCTCACCCAGTCATCCATGTTTTCTCTAACTCCTTTTCCATTCCTGTGGTCCTATTTTTAATTTCATAATTCTACTTTGGCTCAAGGGCTGGAAATACTTTTTAATCAAAAGTAGATGAGATAAATGACCAGTTAATCTTTTTTGATGATGTTGGTTGAGTGGTGAATAATGGCTAGGACACCAGGAGAATATCTCTGCTCTTCAAATGGTACCATGGGATCTTTTACATCGACCTGAACGGGCAGACAAGGTCTCAGTTTAATCTCTTCCCCAAAAGATGATATTTTCAACAATGCAGCACTCCCTCAATATTGTACTAGAGTTTAGATTATGTGCTCAAGTCCTGGAGTAGGGCTTGAAGATATGACCACCTGTCTTCAAGTTGAGAATAGCACTGTGGGCCAAGTTGACGCTCCCATTTTTGTGCAGATTTTCAAAGAAATATCCATATTCAAATACTGTCAAAAGACAAGGGTTTTAAATATAAATTATTGATATTTATACAGTTCATGAAGCAAGCAGCAGGTTGCATAACTTTATCTGAATGTCCAAGACGAGAGATGTATAAATAAATCTGCCTAAGTCCAATAATTAGTACAAAGTTATATTTAGATTCAAACAAAATCTGGAGGACAACATAGTCTTACATCAGTATCCCTTGCATCCTGTTCATAGGAGGAAATTTTACGTGTCGCTCAGTAGAGCAAATACAATTTCAGCAGGAGATTGAATAATTCCTAACAACTATTGTACAAGGGCAATTTCAGTGTTAGAACCTAGTGTTATAAAAGAGCTCCCACAAACACCTATGTCTAAGCTTTTGGTGGTTAGACAATTCAAAATTCCCAAAGGGTATGGTTTAAATTTTCTTTTAACAAGGGTAATTATTTTCTGTGTGAGGGAATGTTGAAGGAAGCTGGTCACCCACTTTGGATATTTAACATTTTTTTTTCTGTCTCTTTGACTGCAAACTTGTATTTTCATCCTATTTTGGGTATCTCTAGCCAAGGGAGTACTTAATCTGCTCCCAATACCTTTTATGTTATAGCCTAGGCTTTCTATCCCCTGCTGTAATTTGGATGCATTCCTGGGGAATGATAGAACTTCTACCCATTATTGTGATGCCTCACAACCCCGACCGATTTCCTGAACTTGGGGTTGTTACTCTGTTGGAGATGGATTCCTGGCCTTAGCTGGGGAAAGAGGGTGAAGTCCTGATGTGCGAGGCCTCAGGGGCCTGTTGTGACCTATGGGCATCCAGCAAAACTTCATTTTTCTGGCAAAAAGATTGTGACTCCACACCCCACCCTCTCCCAACACCCACACCTTCCCACTCTCCACTGATCTGTGTAAGCTCACTGAGTGTTTGTGCAGCCCCTAATTGCAGAGAGATTGTTTTTGTTATCTTCCACCAGTTTTGAATTCTGGCCTAACAGCCCTTGCCAGCATTCAAATACAAATGGTGGGGAAAAGTGCAGAAACCATGGCTGGGATTTTGTCTTGGCGACGGGTATCTCGACCACCGGCAAAAGTGCCAGCGAGAGCCCCACATTGCTTTCTCTGGGGAAGGCTCGCCAAGTCACCAGTTAGGAAATTAAGTGGACAGTAGTGGGCCATACCCGGGATCAAGGACCCCAGTGAGAGAATTGCTGCCTTCTGAGAGCTGCTGGTCATTCAGAGGCCAGCAATTCTTTAACTGAGCAGCACCACCGTGGAGGCAGTGGCTGCTGCTGGTACTGGACTCGCCCGAGACACTGGACCCAGGCCATCGGCAAGTCACAGCGGGAGGGGTTTCACAGGATGGGGGGTTGTGTTTGGGCAGGGGTGTCCAGGGGAAGTCGGCAGCATGGGTAAGAGGGTGGCTCTCAGTGGCCCCCCCATTCCCGATGCCAGGTCCCTCATTCAGGCACTGTACCTTTTTAATGGGGGAACCCTCCCACCTCCCCCCCACCCCCCCCCCCTCCCCCAAGCCCTGGAGCCAGGAAGCAACCTGCATGGGTTTGCTTGGCGTGCCCCCTGTGCGGCGACAAGCCCACTTGCCGTTGGACTAAGACTGGAGGAGATGGGATGAAGCCCTTCATTGGGCATTAATTGCCCACTTAAGGGTCTCCGTTGGCAGTGGGGTGGAATGGCTGTTCACAGGCCTTCCCGCCCCGACTTTATTTGGGTGGAGGCCGGAAGGTGGGTGCCCGCCACCATCCTGTCCGATTATATGCTCTCCTCGCCACCAAACCCAACATGAGGGAGAGCATAAAATGCCCCCCCCCATTGTTTCCCTAATTTGCATAAAGGTAACATGCACCTTCATCTTTATGTACACAGGCATATCTGTTGAAATGGGACCACTCTTTAAAAAAAAAACAGAGCATGCCTCCTGTGTGCACCCTCCCAAAACGATCTGCTGAAAAATTGGTAGGATTCGGGGATGAAGCTGCCAAAAGCTTGTCCTATTGCTCTTCAGCCAGTGGCAAAAGATGTACAAGAGCCACCACGTATAACTTGCTATTCTATTTTTTCCTTTTCTCCTTTTAGAGAAGGACCAGTTACTTTCCCCTGGTCTGTGTGGCTGATGTTGGGAGCTCACTGTGTAAAAATTGTAATACTGTGTACCGTATCAGCAGTGCACTGCTCCACTGCACTGCCTTACTGTGTGTCTGTGTTTCATCTTGATGATTTACATGACTCATTCATATTTTTCCTACCTTATACCCCATCATTGGAAGATGTAACTGGTACAAAGTGCAGTTTTATATGGCTTGCAGTTTCTTCATTTCAAAAGTGTCCATTTCTTTATGCGTGATCTCAGTGAGTGCTGTTGTTCTGTCATTGCTATTGCTGCCAGGCCCATCCGTTATCAACAGACATATGCTTTGCTACAGCCATCACTGTCTAGTGATCGATAGAGAGAACCTTGTTGAATTTTTTTGTCTCCCCCAATGTGGGGACACTGAACACAATTGTAGTGGTCTCGTTGATGTTCCAGTTGAGATCAGCTAGCTCTGCACATATCAAGGAGGGAGCTATTGACATTCCTGATCTGTGCGTCTGTGTCACACATGGAAGTTTATTGACCCACTGAGTCTTTGTGAAAGCTTTATTCTAGTTGGAATGAATTTATTTTGTGATATGTTTGTAGGGAGTGGTCGACCAGCGACATCTAAACTCCATGCAGCCTGCAAGGTTCTCAAACTCCAGGCAGCTTAATTTTATTTGGGCTTACTTCCTGCTTGCTGGTTTGTCCAGTTTACTTTTCATTGAATTGGAGATTTAGAAAAGACTGTTCTTAGTTGGTGGACAAATCCTGAATCAGAATCAGAAGAGTTGTGGGATGAGTGCAAATTATTGGAAATATTGATATTTAAGTCTTATTCACAGCCTTTGTATATACCAAAGCAGTCCATGAGAAAACAAAATTGTGGGCACTTCTGATTGACTCTTTTTAAAGGGGTGAAATTTGTCTTCAAATAGAAAATGGGATAATACACATTTCCTATAACTACCATTAACAAAATTGCTCCCATGAAGGAACAGTTCGGAATGGCTGAAAGCTTGGCTGAAAGGAAAGTTTTCAAGAAAGTTTTAAAGGTTAAGGGAGAAGAGAGACAGGGTTTTTAGGGATTGAGTTTTAAAGTGTACGGCTGAACGGCTGCAACTTCTTCCACTGACAGTGGGGATACACAAAAGGCCAGCGTTTTTAAGCCTTTGGAGGACATATAGTGTTAGAAGGTCTGAACCTTTGGTTTGGTGGTAGTGTTCCTGTCTCTGAGTCAGAAGGTCATCGGTTTAAACCCCGCTTACAGCCTTGGAGAGTGGAGATTAGAATAAGGTCTCGAAATGCTGGGTTGAAAGCACGCTGGGCGCTCTCATCTGGGCAGAGTCACCATTGGCTCAGTGAGTCAGAAGGGTTGAGTTCAGTCCCTACTGTTGACAGTACTGGTGAGTAGAGGCTGGCGGGGTAGCTCTGAATACAGAGTTGATATCCGTTGGGGGTGCTTGTGATTGACATATGTGGTTGGTCCTTCTCCCCCCTATTGTAAAGAGTAGGTGGGCCTCTTTTGTCTTTGTTGCAGCCCACCCAGGAGAAGATACTCTGAAGTCAAAATTCCATGAGGAGGGAAATGGGAAATACTTGGTTATCCTTCCAAAATTCCATTTCTTTTTAAAGATGATGATTCCTTGATTTGTTAAGAATGAGGATCAACATTACGAAACTTGCATCCAACAATATTCTCAACTGGATGTTGTTTGCATCCACAAATACATTTCCTCTCCTCTTTCTCATTTCAACCAGTGGATTCCTATCTGTTGTTCTTTCCCTCAACACTTAGTTCCTTTAGCACTTAGATATTTATTTGAAATCTTCATTTCTAGCTCCTGATGTTGATTTTAAAATTCCTTTCCTTATCTATCCTGCAAGGATGCCTTCAATTTTAAGTCAACAGTGGGAGCTTGGTTTGAAGTCGAGAGTTGAGAGGACAAGCTGCCATTTAAATATCACCGCACTAGCATAGCAGCTGAAAGCTATAATTGATGAGAACATATTGGTATAACATTGTTGGGTCTACTGTCTTTGGTGACATTGATTCAGGAGCAGAGGAGAAGCCGGCCAGGAGAAATATGAGGCGAGGGTATGATCCATGTATAACATGGCTGCCCTGTACTTTTCACCTCAAAAAGTGTGACAGACGTCAAGTCTTGCATATGAATATATGCAGAAACTTGTAATTTTGACAGAAATCAGGTCTAAAAAAATTAGTATGTAAATTGTTACCAGGATTGCTGTACTATGTTCTACTATTTCCAAATTATCCATTTTCTTAACTTTTCATTGCACTGAAACGAAAATAATTTAAATTAAAAGTAATTGAAACTATTTTTGCTGCTACAGTTCCAATTATAAAGTTGTTTTATGATTGGTCACAAAGCTATTGCAAATTTTTATTTCTGTGGTTGACACAAGTTTACAAATGTTCCAAAATGAGCTCCACATTTCACTTAAAAGTGCAGATGCTTCAAATTGTGAAAGTAACGCTGTCATTCACTGTCTGCATTTGTGTACGATCCAGATTTTATGAATAAAGCAACATTTTTAAAATCTGAAATGTGGAGCTGCATGCATTATAGATAAATGAAAAATTCAAATCTAAGAATGGATTTATAATAAAATTACATGGTTACTCATTTGCTTGGCTTCAGTCTTCTGATTCAGTGATCAATCAAACAAACCAATGTTAAACACCCGTTAATAGCCAAAAGTAATTATGCACATCCAATAATTGATGCACTGTGTTTAAGACAAGGTATGGACATTCCAGGGAAATGGATATTGCTAACTTAAAATATGTACATGCATATAAGGGTGAAAAAGGTGAAGATTAGCACCAAAGAAGTTCACTTTAGCTGGCTGTACGGTTCAATCTATTCCTTTTAATTCAAAGTTATTTTTTGCTTGATTAAAAAAATTGAGTTATCTGGTGGTTTAACATGAGCGATTTGAAAAAAAAAACGGAAAGCATTTTTATTTTTACACAATGTCAATTCAAATTAACACACAATTTGAATTAAGGAACGAGAAGACTACATACTATACAAACAGAAAACATAGAAGTTATTCTGTAAAGTACACTGGAAGTTATCTTTATTGATGCAATCATGCGGCCATTTCTGAAGCATCAGCTGCTTGTTCTTTGAGTCAGCGCAATGCAACTTCAGATGCCTGTGTTACCTCCCTGTGAATTGGGATAAATTGGTCCACAAGCCTTTTGGTTTCGTACTCACTTCCTTCTTTTGTCATTGTTTCCAAGGACTTCTGCTTTTACCCGTATCAATTCTGATCCTTCCTCCAAAGGTGATGATAGAGTCCAGTTCCATGGGTACTGGCAGCCCTGCAGCTTCTAGCCCAAGTGCCCATTTTTCATGTGTGGTCTGAGACTTGAATTGTCTGCACTGAAAAGTGTTCAGGTGTTGAAACCCTGGCTGTATATTTTTGTTTCCCTCCCCAGCTGAGGGGCACTGAGGACAATAGTAGTGCTGCAGCAGCTACTCTGTCTGAGATCAGCAACCTTAGCGCAGACTGAGGATAGCATCCACAACATTTCTAGTCCAGGTGTTTTGCTGTCTCAGTGGGCAGTGTCTTTATCCAGTAACGGTCAGGGGAATGCTCTGAAAGTTTCTTGAATGATAGAATCATCATCCAGTGATTGAAACACGGCACTGTGGGGGCCAGTATTGAGCTGTGAATCAAAGGCCTCGATTTTAATGTCCATTTTTGCTCTAAAACAACATTAAATAAGTTAAGTAGCGAGAATAACATGGTTCTCCCATTCACTAGACAATTAAGGTGGCTTCTGGCTGCTGTGTGAATTCAGCAACAGAGAGCATACTCCAGAAGTTTCTGCCTCATGCTTTTTGCTCCTTGTTAAACAATATCTTCCATTAATGAGAGTGTTGACATTGGCGCTGACATTATCTTTGATTAACTTTTCCAAGAGCATTTGCCTGCAATACTGTGACCAGTTGCCTGTCAATGGGGATCGTAATTGGTGAAGGAAAATTCACTTAAACGTCATATCTGCATTCTGCCACGTGCTGGTGCATCAGCTGGAACATCATTTAAAACAAGAAATGCCTTTTCAGATGCCTGATTCTCTTACAAGTAACATTTAATAGAGGACACACATGTCCAAAAGAGCTATTGTTGGATCAGCAGCACATTCACCCAGCCTTTCTTAAGCACAATTCCAGGCAGGCAGTGATGTAACTGACATTTGTGAAACTGTGTGAGTTTTGAGCCTCGCCAACGTAAGTCTATTTCAATTTGTGTTCCCCAGAGACATTTGCAGAAGCTGACAGCATTATTCTGTCCTTGCTGTCTAAACCTTTCAGTTCTCTTTTTGCTGGTAGCCCATGTGCCCTGCAGCAGGCATCTCCAAACAATCTGGTTTCATCACAGTTATAAACTTGATATCCATTTAAATCCTCCCCAGAAAATTATTTCTTTGAATCTTCCTTTGTCAGACTTGACGAACTCAATTGTTTCACCATGAATGAAGTGCTGGATTCGATCTTGTGGCTTGAGTTTCTATAAGCACCCAATGGTATTTTTAAATTCTAATTATGTGATCTAGCCCTTTTGCCTTGATGTATTTCTAGCTATTGCTATGAATTGTTGAGCTTCATACTTGAACAAATCATTTGCAGTACATGATTAAGGGCCTTATCATGGGCCAATTCTGGCCTCTTGTGCATCCCTGATTTTAATCGCTCCACTGTTGGTGGCCGCACCTTCAGTTGCCTAGGCCCTCCCTACACCTCTCTTTACGATACTCCTTTAAAACCTATCTCTTTGACCATGATTTTGGTCATCTGACCTAATATCGCCTTTTGTTGCTTGGTGCCATACTTTGTTTTCTAATGCTCCTGTGAAGTGCCTTGGGACGTCTTATTACTTTAAAGGCACTTTATAGTTTGTTGTTCCTGTGTTTCAAGAATAAACAATTCCATAGCACGATTGACTTGCAAGAACAAAACATGCTGAATTTCATCTTCAAATGCCATATCCCACCAACTGCACCACTAGCCTCATACAGTCCTCAATTCACCACACCCCCGTCAGTCACCTACCAACAATCTCTATCAATCAGGACCCATATCTACCATTCACACGCTCAGACTTCTGTCGTCAGGGCTGTGGTTATTAGTAATGAAAAGGGCTGGCACATTGTCACACCAACCCAGAAATCTGTCTTCCAACGGATTACTAGGATTGCTGAGGCACTGCCCTGGGGAGTGCAAGTGGCTCCATGGAGCACGATCCTGCTGTCCGCTCTCTGAATAACAGCATTTGTGCTCCCACCCCAACATTCTGCCAGTGCCCTTGCTGTTGCCTGTCAGCCAATCAGCCCAAACTGCTGTCGCCCATGCCAAGAGGTACAGTCTGAAGCCAGGCACTCTGGGCCCAGAGCTGCTCAAAGTTGTCCTCCAAGGCCATCTGCAGTCTCTCCTCCATTGAAAGTCATAGCCTTCCAACACCCGTGCTGCAGCCACTGGGATAGCACTGTGTCGGAGCACTAGGACAGGCAAAGACACAAGGAAGACGGGCATTAAGGAAATATACCAGGGTGATTTGTTGTGTGCAAGGCTGGCATGGTTCAATTTATAAAATTGTCCTGGAATGTTTATTTTGTGGTGGCTTTTATTTTTGCCTTGTGGCCAAGGTGGCATTGTGTTCGTCAGTGACAGGGAAGGTAAGGTGTCTCGGACTGTTGGTGAATGAGGAATTGGGGTTACGATTGCTGGTATCTCACTCAAATTAGTTATTCATGTATAGCCCAGGCAGAAAGGTTGCTGCCTGCTTCCTTTTCCTCCTTCTCAGCTGTTTAGCTGGCAGCTAGTATGGCAGAGGCTGTCCCCTCATGATGGCTAGGTTATGCAGCACGCAGAAGACTGTCACGAATGTTGAGATCTGCTTAGCCAAGTCCTGCAGGGTTCCTCAAGAGTAGTCACCAAATCACAGAATTGTTACAGATCAGAAGGAGGACATTCGGCCCATCGTGACTGCACTGGCTCTCTGAAAGAGCAATTCGCTCAGTCCCATTCCCCTGCCTTGTCCCTATAACCCTGCACATTCTTCCTTTTCATATAATAGTCTAATTCCCTTTTGAATGCTTCAATTGAACCTGTCTCCACCACTTTCTCAGGCAGCGCATTCCAGGCCTTAACCACTCGCTGCATGATAAAGTTTTTCTTCATGTCACTTTTGCTTCTCTTACCAAATACTTTAAATCTAGTCCAGACAGTGGAATTGCTGTTTTGGTATACTCTTATCACATTTCTTGAGGCAGCATGGCTCTCATTGTACACGTGCTGTACATGTGTGATTGGGTTGCAAACCAAAAACATATCAGTGGATAGCATGTCTAACACTAGCCACCCTTTGGCTTGTCGTAGTGGCTGAAATGCCTCTGACACACAGACTGTTGCAGAATGAAGGAATCATAACTGATGCCAGAATACTGGGCATTAACTTGCATGATGCACTGCCTATGGTCACATTCCAACTGGACTTTGAGGGAGTTTGGCGAAGTTGACGTGCGGCTCCCACAAAATGATGTGCGTGCTGTCAGTGACACCCTGCAGCATGGGGGAAGCTTGCAATCCTCGCAAAACCTCATGCTTGTCTCTGGTAACAGAGAATTAAATGTAGTTAGCTCTCTTTGAATAGTGACCTCCCTTGTGCAACAGTGGGTAACAAAATGAGATATTGCTCATATCTCCTGATCCAGTCTGGAAGGAGCCTAATTCCTGGGATGGAAAACATTAAATAGACTGGGCTTTTATTTGTTGGAGTTTAGAAGAATAAGGTGGTCTCATTCAAACATACAAAATTCTTACAGGGCTCGACAGGGTTGATACAGGAAGGATATTTCCCCTGGCTGGGGAGTCCAGAATCAGGGGACACAGTCTCAGAATAAGGGGCAGGTCATTTAGGGCTGAAATGAGGAGGAATTTCTTCACTCAGTGGGTGGTGAATCTTTGGAATTCTCTGCCCCTGAGGGCTGTGGAGGCTCAGTTATTGAGTATGTTCAAGACCGAGATCGATAGATTTCTACTTATTAAAAGCATCAAGGGATACGGGGATAGTACAGGAAAATGGTGTTGAAGTAGATGATCAGTCATGATCTCATTGAATGGCGGAGCGGGCTCGAAGGGCTGAATGGCCTACTCCTGCTCCTATTTCTTATGTTCTTATGAGCCACACACACAAAAGTTAATTGCCACGGTCACCTGCACAGCTACTGGGAATGAGGTTGGAGTTGTGATTGCAGTAGTTGACAGATTTCAGTGAGGATGTCCTTGTTGAAAAGCAGAAACCTTGAAGTCAACAAGAAGTCCTTCAGCACCTTCCACACGAGTCCTTGTAGACTTTTGTAATTTGAAACAGCTATGGGAAGCACCAAACGCTTGAAAATTGTACCAGCAGTTGGAAGAAATCAATGAGCAACAAACCTTGATGGTACCTTTAGATAGTGTTGCTGGAGATTGCTCCTTCTAGCTACTTAACACGTGTTCAGTTGTATGAAGTTGAGAAAGGGAGTAGCCTGGAGTTTGGCGCTCCAAAATGGTAGCGCTGGTGGTGAATCAGCATTGCACACTGATTAATGTCATGATCTGCCTGCTGTGCATACTTTGGCAAGCGTTAGCTCCACTCATGCTGACGTCTTCACCAGAGTGTTGGTGTCTGTCGCGATTCATGACAGAAGTGTGCACATGCGCAGCAGCACCATTTTGGTCTCCGAGTGACACCTGTCGCTATCAAGCCCAATTTTGTGCCCAAAAGCTTTGTTTTTAATTTTTTATTCGGAAGATTTCAAGTGGACAATTTTAGCCGAATTCTTGCATTGGTGGTATTGGGCCTTCTCGTTGAACTGCTGTAGTCCTTACGACAATGGTGTTCCTACAATGATGTTAGAAGAGAAATTCCAGGATTCTGACCCAGTAATAATGAAGGAAAGGCAACATTTGTCCAAGTCAGGATACTAATGTCTTTAAATTTAATAAATGCAAAAAACCTAAGCAAATGACAAAATCAGAACTATGCTGTTCTCCAAGTTTGAGGCTTCTATTCTTGGAGGATGGATTTAATTTGTTTTGGAAACACTTGGTATTATCTAAACTTGGCATTTTAAAACTGCATGGGCCTGCATGTAATCAGTGAATTGGTAACAAGGGGACATAACGATTCCAGGATTGGTCTGTGCAAGAGTTAGATTGTCTAAGCTGGGATAATTATGAGGGTGCTGTAATTGCCTTGAGTACTGCTTAATTTTGAAGAGGAAAATGAGCTATGATGCCTATTCCTGTTCATTATCCAGTGAACCCTGTTGGAACTTTTGCATGTGTGAACATTGGTTGCTGACAGTATCAGGCTTGGTTGTAAATATTACCTGCGCCTTCTGCTTTCTAGAGTTCTTGCCTTTTAAAAAAAATTTTAATTGCTGTTTTCAGAATTTCCTGAAAGTGAAGTGTTTTGCATGTCACCAAAGTTTTTTTAAATTTTATAAGCTTCTTTGACCTGATGGAAATTAACATAGCTAATGAGTTTTCAACATAACAAACTTCAAATGTCTTGAACATATTTATGACTTGGCTGATATTTGATGTTCAGGATCATGGAATAAAGCTGATGTCCACATAGTAATGAATTCATTCAATATTGGCCGATGCGTGCACGTGCATTCTATTCTTGCCAAACTTGGACCAACATCTGAAAGATTTTCTCGATGAGCTCTTTTTGGCAGATCATTTTGTGACCATTGCTTGACTTTCTAGTTTCCAGTTGAATTGGTTATCATTTTTGTGTGAAAGGTGGTGGTCATCAACATTCAAAACACTTATAAATTAAAGATGACTGAAACGTAAAGATATAATTTTCAGCAAACGGTAATGGTTTCTGAAGCTGACACTACCTTTATCTTTTATTTACTGATGTCTACAGACGTTCAATGTCTGTTTCAGGTGGACTTGGTGGACTGGGTGGACAACATGTGGCCACGGCATTTAAGAGAGAAGCAAATGGACTCCACAAATGCAATTGCAGAAATGAAATACCCCAAAGTTCAGAAGTAAGTGGGAATTTTTTTGAATGTTGAAAGCAAACATTGGGTCTTGATAAATTTTTACCTTAATAATACCACATGGCTGAATCATGGTGTATTTTATTTTTAGGATTTGCTGAAGGATCCAATTATGAGATTTTTCATTAGCTTAATGGTGTGGCCATGTGGAAGCAGGCATACTGATTCTTATTCAAGAGTTCTGCTCCAGAAATTATTGTTAAGTTCGGGTAATGGGGTTATTTATGTGGGATGCCTGAACCAGTAATCCATGTGAGTTATATTCACAGTATTCCCATTGTAATAGAAGTTATTTTCTTTTAGAAGATGTGTTCATCTGACTGTTGACATATGACTTATCCTTCTGTTTTGAGTTTTGATGTATGTTGAGCTTAACTAACTCACCAAAGACTAGAGCATAGGAATATAGGAACAGGAGTAGGCCATTTAGCCCCTCAAGTCTGTTGTGCCATTCAATGAGATCATGGTTGATCTGTGACCTAACTCCATATATCCACCTTACCTCACACAAGTGAGTATAGGTTATCCACTTTGGTAGGAAGAACAGATGTGCAGAATATTTCTTAAATGGTAAGAGATTAGAAAGTGTAGATGTACAAAGGGACCTGGGTGTCCTTGTCAATAAGTTCCTGAAAGCTAACATGCATGTGCAGCAAGCAATTAGGAAGGCTAATGGTATGTTAGCCTTTATCGCAAGAGGATTTGAGTACAGGAGTAGCTTCGTCTTGCTTCAATTGCATAGAACTTTGACCGCACCTGGAGTACTCTGTGCAGTTTTGGTCCCTTTACTTGAGGAAGGATATTATTGCCATAGAGAAAGTGCAAGAAGGTTCACTGGACTTGTTCCTGGGATGGCAGGACTGTCCTATGAAGAGAGATTGGGGAAACTGGGCCTGTATTCTCTAGAGTTTCGAAGAATGAGAGGTGATCTCATTGAAACCTCCAAAATATGTAAAGGGATAGACAGGGTAGATGCAGGTAAGATGTTTCCCCTGGTTGGGGAGTCTAGAACCAGGGGACACAATTTCACAATAAGGTGGAAGCCACTTAGGACAGAGAAGAGGAGAAATTCCTTTACTCGGAGGGTTGTGAATCTTTGGAATTCTCTACCCCAGGGGGCTGTGAAAGCTCAGTCATTGAGTATGTTTAAAGCAGAGATTGACAGATTTGTAAATACCAATGACAAAAAGAGATATGGGGATAGTGTGGGGAAAAAGGCATTGAAGTGGATGATCAGCCATGATTGTATTGAACGGCGGAGCAGGCTCCATGGGGTGAATGGCCCACTCCTGCTCCTATGTTCCGATGAAATAGGAGGATAGAACAGATGAATGCATGGCTGGAAAGATGGTACAGGACTGGGGAGCTTTAGATTGCTGAGAAATTGGGACTGGCTCTGGAGGAGTTGGGTCCTGTACAAGCCGGATAGGTTGTACTTGCAGCAGTGTCCTTGTGGGACAGTTTGCTAGTGGTATTGGGGAAGGTTTAAACTAACTTGATGGGTGTGGGAGCCAGGAGGTAATAGAGAGGAAAACCAAGGTGCACAGAGAATTGGTAGAGACAGATAACATTGGAGTAAGAAATAGTAAGGTATTAGGTGGGTCAAAGTAAGAGGGAATGTAATAAGGTCTAAATTAGGTTTACTGTGCATGTATGTGAATGCGCATCGTAAATAAGGTTGGTGAGCTGCAAGTGCAGATAGCCACATGGAACTATGTTGTTGTGGCAGTAACAGAGACCTGGCTCAAAAAAGGGCAGAACTGGGTTCTAAATACTCCTGGATACAAGGTGTTCAAGAAAGAAAGGAGGAGGGGGTGGCTGTATTAGTTAAAGAGAACATTACAGTGTTGGAGAGGGAGGGTGCCCTAGAGGGGTCAAGGACAAAATCTATTTGGTTAGAGCTAAGAAACAATAGTGGTACCATTATATTGCTGGGTGTATTCTCTATCATCCCATCAACTAGTGGGAAAGATATTGAGGAACAAATCTGCAAGGAACTTACAGAGAGTTGCAGGAATTATAGAGTAGTTATAATGGGGACTTTAATTATCTTAATATAGACTGGGATAGTAATAGTGTAAAGGGCAGAGAGGGGCAAGAGTTTCTAGAATGTGTTCAGGAGAATTTTCTACATCAGTATAGCTCCAATCCAATGAATAAGGAGACATTGCTGGATCTGGTTATGGGGAATGAGGTGGGTCAAGTTAATCAAGTGTCAGTGGGGGAACATTTAGGGGCCAGAGACCATAGCATCATAAGCTTTAGCCATGGAAAAAGACAAGGAGCAATCCAGAGTAAGAATAATTAATTTGTCATAGAGCTGTACAGCACAGAAACAGGCCCTTCGGCCCATCGTGTCCGTGCCAGCCATCAAACATCTATCTATTCTAATCACATTTTCCAGCACTTGGTCCATAGCCTTGTATGCTATGGTGTTTCAAGTGCTCATCTAAATACTTGTTAAATGTGGTGAGGTTACCTGCCTCTACCACCCCTTCAGGCAGTATGTTCCAGAATCCAACCACCCTCTGGTGAAAAGACTTTTCCTCAAATCCCCTCTAAACCTCCTGCCCCTTACCTTAAATCTATACCCCCTGGTTATTGAGGAGAAGAAGGTGGTTATTGATACCTCCGCTAAGGGAAAAGGTTTCTTCCTACCGTGGCCAAGGTAAATTGGAATCAAAGATTGGCAGGCAAAACTGTGAATGAACAATGGCTGCCTTTAAAGAAGAGATAGTTCAGGTACATCTCTTTGTTTTCGTTTTGTGGGATGTGGGCGTTGCTGCCTCAGCCAGCATTTATTGACCATCCTGAATCTGCCCTTGAACTGAGTGGCTTACTAGGCCATTTCAGAGGGCATCCCCATCAGGAGGAAAGGTAGGGCAAACAAATCCAGAGCTCCCTGGATGACGAAAGAGATAGACAGTAAAATGAAACAGAAAAAGGGTGAAAATGACAGATGTCAAGTTGTTAGTACAATTGAGAACGAGGCTAAATATAGACGGTTCAGATGGTAAGTGAAATAACAAATAGGAGAAGCAAAAAGACAGAGTATGAGAAGAACCTGGCAGCTAACATAAAAAGGAATCCAAAAGTCTTGTTTGGCATATAAATATTAAAAAGAGTGGTAAAAGGAGATGTGGGGCCGATTAGGGACCAAAAAGGGGATTTACACATGGAGGCTGAGGGCACGGCTGAGATACTAAATGAGTACTTTGCATCTGTCTTTACCAAGGTAGAAGATGCTTCCCAAGTCGTCGTGAAAGAGGAGGTAGTTGAGACACTGGATGGGTTAAAAATCGATAAAGAGGAGGTATTAGGCTGGCTGTACATAAAGTTGGTAAGGTACCAGAACTGGCTGAGACGCATCCAAGGATACTGAGGGAAGTAAGGTGAGAATTGTGGAGGCACTGGCCGTAATCTTCCAATTCTCCTTGGATACAGAGTGGTGCCAGAGGCCTGGAGAATTGCAGATGTTACACCCTTGTTCAAAATAGGGTGTAAGGATAAGCCCAGCAACTACAGACCAGTCAGTTTAACTCCAGTGGTGGGAAAACTTATAGAAATGATAATCCAGGACAACATTAACAGTTACTTGGACAAATGGAATTAATTAAGGAAAGCAGCATGGATTTGTTAAGGGCAAATCGTGTTTAAGTTATTTGCTTGAGTTTTTTGGTGAGGTAACACAGAGGGTTGATCAGGGTAATGGGCTTGATAGGGTGTACATGGACTTCCAAAAGGCATTTGATAAAATGCTACTTAACAGGTTTGTCAGCAAAGGAAGAGCGCATGGAATAAAAGGGACAATATCAGCAAGGATACAAGATTGCCGAGTGACAGGAAACAGTGTTGTTGTGAACGGTTGTTTTTAAGACTGGAGGAAGGTATACAGTGGGGTTCCCCACGGGTCGGTGTTAGCACCCCTGCTTTTCTTGATATATATTAATGACCTAGTCTTGGGTGTACAGGGCACAATCTCAAAATTTGCAGTTGAGACAAAACTGGGAAATACTGTGAACTGTGAGGGGATAGTAATAAACTTCAGGCAGACATAGGCAGGATGGTGAAGTGGGCGGATAAGTGGCAGATGAAGTTTAATGCAGAGTGGTGATTCATTTTGGTAGGAAGAACAAGGCGAGACAATATAAAATAAAGGGTACAATTCTAAAGCTGGTGCAGGAGCAGAGGGACCTGGGGTTATATATGCACAAATCATTGCATGTTGAGAAAGCAGTTAATAAAGTATATGGGATTCTAGGCTTTATAAATAAGGGCATAGGGTACAAAAACAATGAAGTTATGAGAAACCTGTATAAAATACCAGTTTGGCCTCAAGTGGAGTATTGTGTCCAGTTCTGGGCACCACACTTTCGGAAGGATGTGAAGGCATTAGAGAGGCTGCAGAAAAGATTCATGAGAATGGTTCCAGGGCTGAGGAACTTCAGTTATGTGGACAGGTTGAAGAATCTAGGGCTGCTGTCCTTGGAGAAGAGGAGATTTGATAGATGTGTTCAAAGTCATGAGGAGTCCAGACAGAGTAGATGGGGAGAAACTGTTCCCATTGGCAGAAAGATCCAGAACCAGAAGACACCAATTTAAGGTGATTGGCAAAAGAAGCAATGGAGACATGAGGAAAAACTTTTTTAAGCAGTGAGTGATTAGGATCTGAAATGCACTGCCTGAGAGTGTGGTGGAGGCAGATTTAATCAAGGCTTTCAGAAGAGAATTGGATAGTTATCTGAAGAGAAAATAAATGTACAGGGCTACGGGGAAAAGGCGGGTGTGGGTCTAGGTGAGTTGCTCTTGCAGAGAGCCGGCACAGACACAATGGGCCGAATGTCATCCTCCTGTGCTGTATCCATTCTATGATTTTATGATTGGTCACTCTTTAGTGGCATTATTTTCTTCATTACTGTTAATTTGCTTAAGTTAATTTTGGTTAAGTACCCGTCCCTGGTTCAAAATTAGTTTGCTTGGGATACTATCCTCTTCCTCTACTGTATGTACTGATGCAGAATCATTATTTAACATGTACTCCATTTCCTTCATTTTATTGACAGTATCACAATTATTAGTTTTCATATTGCTCCTGACTACCCTCATTTCACTAATATAATTGTAAATTTTTTTGGTGTTGATTTTGATATCCCTCGCAAGTTTCTTTTCATACTCCTTTTTGTAGCTCCTACTACCTGTTTTGTCACCATTTGCTGTTCGTTGTACCTCCTCCATTCACCAGGAGCTATGCTACTTTTTGCATTCTTACATGCTTTTTTTAGTTTTATATTGTCCCTTACCTCTTTAGTCCTCAATAGCTGTTTTTCCCAACAAGTAGAATGCTTGCCCCTAAGGGGTATAAACTAGTTCTGCATCATGTTAAATTCTTTTTTGAATACCTCCCACTGATGGTCTGTTGACTTACTCCTTAACAAATTTGTCCCATTTACTGTGGGCAGTCTCTGTCTCATGCCATTGAAGTCAGCCTTGCCTAAATCTAGAATCTTAGCTGTTTCGCATTTCTCCTTTTCAAACACGAAGAGAATTGAACCTAGAAATTTCTGATTAATTCAAAGTATTCACTGATGATGATTAGAATGTTTAAGACAAATTTCCTGCACTGAGTTATTAAAGCGCAGGATGCTTTATTACAAGGAGTAGTTGAGATAGTTGACGTCATCTTTTAAGGGAAGGGAAGATAAATATTTGAAGCAAAGGAAGATACAGGGCTGTGGGAGAGGTGGTAGAGAGGAGGACAGTAGAATTAGATGTGGATTACTTTCACAAAGAACCAGCACACACACAATGGGTCAGAGAGCCTTCTGTTCTGAAAACTTCTATGGTTCTGTTGTCTCTACATTGCTATTTCACAGCGCCTTTATCAACATTCAGCAGGGGAGCTAGGAGCCATATTCCGTAACGTTTAATCTGAAAAGAACAGTAGTTTTCTTATGAGGTTTGATTATTTTTTTTACAAGCTTCTGGCAGTCTTAGTGGTGGAGTGTTATGGTAAGCAAATAGCTAGGGCATGAGATGCTCGGAAGCTGAGTTTCCTGTGGTGGTCCCCTTTTATTGAGTTCTTGGTCTGATTTGGTTGCCTAAGGAAGGTACTGAACAGTGAAGAGAGGCTTCTGTGGAGCAGTGATTTTTCAAATGCCTCTATGAGGGAACAACTCACCCGTCCCTACAAATAGTAACATTCAGTTAGGGACCTCTTGGAAACACTGACTGAGTCCTCGGGACTCCCTGTCCTAGATGAAAACAATCCTATCATAATAGATTTATTGTTATACATCAGCAGAGCAGTTTACTAGTAATTCAGAGATCTGATCGCAGATGGATAGAAATCCTGGTGGGAGGAGGAATGGGGTCTTTGGGACACCCTTTGGAACTGCCAATATCCAGGGACCCCAGTCTGAAAACCTATTCTGTGTAGAGCTTGGAAGTTGAGGAATATTGCCAAGTTGTGTTGCCGTTCCACACCTCAAGAGTGAACACTTACTAACCTTAACATGGAGGCAGGGTTGCACATTAAGGGTAAAAACCAAACCAGAGTAGTATTCCCAAGAGATGGTGAAGGAATCTGTTTCTCTCAATGTTAGCAAAGACGTTGGCATTTTAATAAACATAAATTGTATAAACAACCAATCATTTGTTGCGTACATTTGGCTAGAATTTACTGTAACAGGGAAATGAATGGTGCCTTCCTTTAGTTAGACTTGCCCTTGCCTGTTAAATTTCCATTAGCTGATGCATGCCACGTTACTGCAAGTATCTCATCATCTGAGATTGAAATAGTGTGGCGCTCTCTACAGGGCATTTAGCACCTGTGTGAAGGGCAAACAATTGTGAATTTCCGAAACCAATCAGATTGTTAGTTACTCTTCCGAGTTGCTATCTGAACCTTGAACTCCCAACTTGAATAAATTTCAGTAAAATAACTGCTTGAGACTGTCTATTTAAAATGGTGAGAAATAAAAGTTTATAGAAATTTAGTAAGACTAGTGAACAGCGCAATATGAATCAGGAAGTGTACATTAGAATAGTGAGTTCAATGACATAAAGTACAGAAAGTGAAATGAAGGGAAGAAAAGATTGGATTTGGGGAGAGATAAAGAAAGATGCAGGTAGGAAAGTAAAAGAAATATTATTTTTATTTTTTAAGCCTCCAACAATAATTGAAAGCTGAAGGAGTTGGACTCCACACTTGTAAAAGTGAATTTTCAATGCCAGAGAGGTTATTTGGCAGTAATTAAGACTTCTCACACCATTAAAAAGAGCACTTAAACTGAAGTGGACATGCCATAACTTTCTGGGATGAGTTTAATACGTATGTACAACGTGTACAGGAACTTCACACCGTTCAGTAGATTTGAATGGGGAGCGCTTTTCATAGCTTATAGGGATTGGCGCAGCCCGGTCAGCAACTTCCAGATATTTGTGTTTAACTGCACGTCGGCACTCACCTGAAGATGCTGTCCAATTTGCACATAAAGATCAAGGAGCATTGTGAGCCTCAGTTGTTTTACAGGGAATTCAGGGCCGTTGTTTTACCCACAACAAACATGCTTTTCCTTGCTTAAATATTTTTACAGGAAGTAAGTCCTGGTATTGTCTGTGAATGTCAGTCTTGCCATGTATAAAAAATTTGATTTTTTAAAATTAATTACTAACTTTTTCTGACTGCTTATATACATCTTTAGCTTTTTATTAGAAGTTTATTTGCTTTGTTATGGTATGTTCACTATTTTTCCAGTTGTGATTTATCCCAATTTTATCACTAGAAATTTCAACCAAACAAGTGCAGATGTGACAGAAATTTGTATAGTGTGATGCATTAAATACATTATGAAATATAGAGACCTGCTTCGAATCTCATTGGTTTTCTTTCAGCTGTGTTTGCCTTTCTTACTTGATGGTTGCTGCAGAACATCAGCCTGAACATAGCTCAGAAAAAATTGAGTTTATATTCTGATGCTTAATGTAAAAATTCTGATTATTACAAAAACTGTTTCTGTGAAGTTTTTTCTCCGTAATTTTCTGTGGGGAGTAACATAGCTTACAAATGAAGTCCTGGCAAACCTTGTGAATAGCTAGTCTTAGTGTTGGCCATAGATGTTCCTAGAATTTGTTGACAGAGGTGTATACAGGGAGCTGTAGCTTGATAACTTAAAAGTGATTCATTTAGGAATTTGCATGAACGAGCCTGAGACATGGACTCAGGTCTCCAGTGGAAAACATTGTTAGAAGCATTTCTAATGTGAGAAAGTGCTATTGGATAGTTAAGTGCTACACTTTTGGGTCTTTCATTTTTGCAGCTTCACTGTCTTAGATAGCTCCCGTAGGCTTGCTCTTGCTTCCTATGACCTGGAATGTTCCTTTACCTGCCCAAACAAAACCCATAAAATGCGAGTATTAGTAGTGAACCCAGCGGTTGAACAGAAACTGAACACTAATGTGAGCTGTTGCTTACATCAAATGCTATTATTTGATTTTCCTGGTTTCAGGAGCCGGTAGAGTAAACATTTCATTTAGACTGTGGCTTTCGCTAAGAATTGCCAAACAAATTTATTAAACAGTAAATGGATAAGTGAACAGATGCAATGACTCATTTTAGATTTGCTTAATATCCTTTCTCTTAAGAAAATAAAATACCAAGCATTAGCCTTAGTTACACTGAACAGCAATGTAAATTGAACTGGCCAGAGATTCTCAATGTTAATCTTTACATGGAGTTTGTTGATAGTCCATGAAGTCTTTCTCTCTCTCTCTCCCCTCCCCAATCTGGCCCATCATTGTCTCTAATGGCTTCAGATGGAAGATTTTAGGCTTAGATTTTTTCTTCAAAGTGATGACCAAAGATAATTAAAGTGTGTATGTCTTGGCTTCTCCCTTGGAAACCTGGCTAGACATGGCCTTCATATTCTGGTTGTTCATGTTTTCATTGTGTATAAGCCAGGCCACTTTCTGTGACTGTATCTGTGCTTTAATTATGTATGTACCATCACTGAAAGAAAGAAACTAATTCCATGATACATTATAGACAAAACATGCTCAATTTTTGCCACACTTGAGTTTTATTATTTGCTTGTAATTCTTTAGGGATTCATTATATTATTAAGTATTTTCATTAATTAGAGTTCAGCTTAGTGCCCAATCCAAGTTGTTGCTGACTACCCATTTTGATTCATAGGTTTTTGAATTTGCTGGTTTTCATTTCTACTTGCTGATTAGTATGACATTACCTATCGCTTATGTCAAAATGTAAGCCAATCGAGTCCCATGTATGCCACAGAAATTTGTATGTTAGAAGGTGTGATGTCCAGAGTGTGACTGATGGAGGCTAATGCAATGCAGAGCTTTCTAATTTATATTTTGTAGATTTTGTGTGATGTTTCTCGTGACGTGTTGGATGGTATGTTCTCTAAACAAAGTGTTTTACATAATGGGTAATATATTATTTTGCTCCAAAGGTGGAGTTGTATTATTGGGGAGGGGATGAAACTGTTTTAATGGATTTGTGATGTATGCGATCAGTTTTTAAATAAATATTGATTAGTAAACCTTATCAGGTGTTGATATGTGTGCATTGGTGGCTGGCTGGTTTTTAGAATCGCTGTTGTAGTTTTGATGGCAGGTGGCATAGAGGAGCGCACAAGATGAGTGGGGGAAATGATGGGCAGCTGTAGCAGAGGACATGAAAGGCCAAACGCAGTCTAATTGCTTAGTAAACAGAGCCATAAGTCTATCAGAGTTTAATTGTTATTTGTTCAGGGAACTCTGCAAGTTAGAATATGCTCAAACTTAGCAGCACACAGTATTTTAATGTTGTTTTTCCTCTGCAACAAAGTAACTATATGTGCAGATGTATCATTTTAATGTACATTAAAATATATATAGCTCCTGTTCAAATTTTGTTTGTTCCAATTTTCTCCCCTCTTCCCGTACTCAAGCAGCCTTCTTCATGTGCAAGTCTGGATAGTGAGTGAAGGCAAGCTGTTTGATTGAGATGGGCATCACAGTGAGACCCAGTCTTGTCCTCACGTGATATCCACACATATGCACTTACCTGGGATGAGGGTAACTGGACATCAAACAAGAATGGGAACACCAGCTGACTTATTTTTTCTATATCCCATTCCCCAACCCAGAACATGAAAGCCTGTTGTAGCTCCCCAACTACCACAGTGATTGAGGTTAACTAGCTCGACACACAACCATCTAAAATAAATGTGTTGATGTTTTTGCTAAAATAGTAGACAAAGGAACTTGATAAGAATGAGCTAATTATTCTCAAGATAATGTCACACACCTTAATTTGCAAGCTCAGAAAGATGGCCATGAGAAACTGGCAGATAGACCTCATTAAATAAATGTGATGGAATCCCTACTGTCTTTCCAGTCTTGCTACAGAGTTAATATGTTCCCCCACTGTGCCCATAGCTCTTCAACTGACACCTGGATCTGGCAAAAAGCCTAATTAACTTCCAGTTCACTGTTTTATTCCTTAAGGTATTGGGTACATTAGTCATTTTAATTGATTTTCTGTGGAAATGTTTGTATTTATTGTGACAGGAAGCGTGTAAGTGCTAGTTATCTTTTCTGAAATGTATTATTAGAGTCTTAAGCCTGTTACTGACAGTGATGGATTTCCCATTCGATAGAGTGAATGCTAGAAACATAAAGGTATTTTTGGTAATGCTGATTGCTTCAGTACATTGTGTGAATGATAGATCCCTTGATTCGCCTTTTGGGCCATGGTGAACACTGACCCAAAATGTTAACTCTGCTTCTCTTTCCACAGATGCTGCCAGACCTGCTGAGTGGTTCCAGCATTTCTTGTTTTTATTTCAGATTTCCAGCATCCGCAGTATTTTACTTTTATATTACTGTTAAAATGCAACTTGGCAGTGGGTTTCAGACTGGCAAATTTAGAGCAGTGTACACAGTGATCTGATTGACGAGTTGAACTGAAGTCTAAAAGATATTTGTCTTCACCCGAGCTTAACTATAAAGTCACGTGACACATGGCACAGTAGCTGTAGATGTCAGTGTGTAAACGGGCAGTTGCATAATAAAAATTAATTCTTAAAATTGGTTTAGGAATTGAGACAGGTTAATTTTTTTATGCATATTGAGGTTTTATCCTACCACCATCTCATTTTTCTTTTTCCAATTATTTTTATAGCTGCATTAGTGGGATATGGTTGTGAGAACCCTTTTGCTAGTTAATTCTTTCAGTACTTTTTTGCATTTTCTCAAAATGTCCATCTTTTTCTTGTCATCTGCACAGATTTTAAATCCTAAATATTTTGAAAAATTCGAGTAATCTGTAAATGTAATCCAATATTCTGATTACCATTTTAAAAACATTATTTTTCTATATTTTGCTCTAGTAATGCTACACTCCATAAAAGATTAAGTTCAGAAATACATTAGAAATAATTGTCCTTTTGTTTATTTTCTGATATGAACTGTGATAATTGTAATTGAAATTAAAATCCAAAACACTGTCACCTGCAAGCTTACATACAGAGCTTGACCCAGTGTTGTATAGTGGCTAACTACAGGGAGGCTGCCTCTTTAATTGTGAAATAACAGGACATGGTTATGTAAGTCCCAATCTGTTTCCCGAAATAGGTTATGCAGGTTCACACAAGTTGTAGTTTTGATGGGCACCCGAGTCTCCGTCAATTGCTCTTTAAGGAACATGGAGGGGCTAGTTACCATCGCTGAGTCAGGAGAACTGTAACTGTAATGGGGAACAAAGACTATTAGACCCTGTAAATTGCCTGAGCTGTCTTCATGACATCAGTGCATATCTTTCTGTCAACCTCAATCCTGGATCCTGTTGCTAGGCAGCGGACTTCTCCTTACCAGAAGCAGCTCTGATCTGCAGACTGCTGCTGTTGCCACCTGGTACGGTCCTTCACAGCCTATCAGCAGAGGAGAGTGTGCATTGCTTGCATACTGCTTAGATTCTATCTCTAAAATGAAGGCAATAAGTGAAGAGAAGATGAGACAATAAATGATCCTTAGAAGAGTTCAGCAACGCTGACACAACATAACCCACAAAAAGCAGCAACCGGAGTAATGGTGGGTTCACGTTAACAGCTGAATTATTTCTAAGGTGCATGGAGCATCAGTTCAGTATGATTCAGCCATTAGTTACAGTTGATGGCTGCTGCTGAACCTAACAGGACTGGGGAATCATGCAGTGAGCGTAAGGCAGCAAATGTTTGCAGCAGGTTTATTTGATCATCCTACAGATGTGCAGTCGGATTTTTATATCATTTTTTTTAGAAAGTCTAACTTAAATATTTGGATGTTGGCCTGTGATTATATGTATTGGAAGTATAATTGATGAGTGCTGATGTGTGATTGCATTGTAAGTATTTTGCCTTTGCTGTTTGGTACAGTGTAACCAGGACGCTAATTGGCTTTTTCTGTTCACTTGTGAAACAGGGTGCAGCTGCTGTACAGATATGCCATAGAATTGAAATGCAGGAAATTATTTTCCACACGCAAAAATGTGTAACAAAGTTCACATGCTTGTGGGCCATAAATTTGCTAGTTGGATTCTTCAACTAGTTTAGATGTGTACAAGTATAAGCTCTACGTTAACAAATGGAAGTAATTAAAAAATATATCTACTTCCAATAAGAGCACTTAGTCATTTTCCATTAAAATGAAGACATCTTAAAACTGAGAATTTGTTTTTTGATTTGAATGCCAAATTTATGAGATGGATTGTAGAATAATTTGAGATTTTCTCTACCTTGTTGGAAAATAAAGGATCAACCAATGTTTCTTAAATGTTAAAACTATTTTCATTTGTCGCTTTAATTCGTGTACTTTGAACTTAATAATTAATTCCCATTTGGAAGTTGTTCCATCTTTTACACAATTATTAGCATGTCAATTTCACTCCCAGTCTTTGAAACACACCTACTGTATGGTTCTCATTGAGGGTCATACATCATTTGCTGATTTCCTTGGAAGGCAAAAAACTATATTGAAACACAAAAACAAAAATTACCTATCTAAAATTTGTTAGAATTAATGAGCACTACAGTTATGTTCAAATCAGCCACCTTGCATTAAATGTTCTGTCCTTGTTGACCTCCATCATATCATTAGAGGACGTAACTTGCTGCTGTTCTTGGTCATGATTGAATCCTCATGTAGGTCAACAACTTGCTGATTGCTGAAGCATGAAGTGATTAATTGTTAAATGCTTTCTCTGCAGGTACTGCTTAATGAGCGTCAAAGGGTGCTACACGGATTTTCACATTGATTTTGGTGGCACTTCTGTCTGGTATCACATTCTTCGAGGAGGGAAGGTGAGTGAAGTACTTGTTTATCTGGGGAGTTTAAACTGTTTATTTCAATTTAATAAAATTGAAAATTGAGTGCTTTGTGTACACAATTGTACTTACTTGGTGATATTTAAAGCAATGATAATTTGAAACATGGATGAACAAATGAAAGGAACATTTTTGGGACAATAATAACTGAAGGGGTTAATTTTATGTGTAACAAATCAAGACCAAAAATATGGGATTAGAACAGAAAATGCTGGAAATACTCAGCAGGTCTGGCAGCATCTGTGGAGAGAGTGCAGAGTTAACCTTTCAGGTCAATGACCATTCATCAGAACTGGCAAAGGTTAGAAATGTAATAGGTTTCAAGCAAGTGAAAAGTGGGGGGAAGAACAAAAATAGGAAAGGTTAAAACTAGGGTGGAGGGTGAGCGAGATTAAATGACAGATGTCAAGGAACAAAAGGTGGTAATAGTTCTAGTAAAAGACAAAGCATTTGTCCGGAGAGGATGTCAATGGCAGAATAGTGAATAGTTTTGTCCAAAAGCAAAAACATGAAAAACAAGTTCAAGACCGGGACATGATTTTTAAAAATCAAAATGGCCGTCATGTTCTGAAATAGTTGAACTCAATGTTGAGTCTCCAGAAGGCTGTAAAGTGCCTAATGGGAAGATGCAGTGCTGTTCCTCAAGCTTGCATTGAACTTCACTGGAACATGGCAACAGACCAAGGACAGAAATGTGGACATGAGAGCAGGGTGGTGAATTAAAATGGAAAGCAGCCAGAAGCTCGGAGTCATGCTTTTGGATTGAGTAGAGATGTCAGCAAAGCAGTCACCCAATCTGTGTTTGGTCTCCCCACTGTAGACAAGACCGCATTGTGAGCAGTGAATACAGTATACTGAATTGAAAGTAGTATAAGTAAATCACTGCTTCACCCAGAAGGAGTATTTGGAGTCTTGAATGCTGAGGAGAGAGGAGGTAAAAGGGAAGGTGTTAGATCTCCTGCGATTGCAATGGAAGGTGCTGTGGGTCTTCCTTTCTGGGTAAAGACTCCACCTTGTATAATTTTGAACCACATGGACCAGAAGATCCCAGCTTTGACTCATAAACTGTGTTGAATTAGTCGATCTAGAACAGCAATTGGGGCACTCTCCAGTGACTCCTGCTGGAAAGTGAGATGTTTGGATATCAGGTATGGATAGGATATGCTTGGCTGTGACATCCTCTGTTGCTGAGAGTGGTGAGTTGTCTTCTGATGCTCACTGTCTGAGTTCTCACATGAAATATTGGAGGCACTTGTGAAAACATGTCCCAGCAAAAGCTACCGGCTCCAGAAGAGAGGGGTGAAATGTAGCAAACTCCTCCTGCCAGAAAATATACCAACCAGCCAAATCTTAGATATGCATATGATTTTCCATGATCATCTTGCATCTTCCATATTATAACATTAATTGGTTGAACGATTTGAACGATGTGAGAGTGCCATTTTTGCACTCATGTAGATAGTGGGAGCTGACTGCAAATCTCAAGCTTTAGCTACGTGACCTGGTTTTCGTTGTGGTTCTGTGGAGTTGGCTGCTTCAGTGCCTCAATGTGAGTTAGCCAGCTAACATGGAATGGCAAATTGTGTACTTTGCATCATGACTGTCCACATGTCATATTCCTCGTTGATGGGTGGAAGCAAGATGTCCTCTCTGAATGGGGCAGAGGTGTAAATTGCTAGTCAACATTGGCCAACTCTTATGGAGTGCTACCAGTATCAAGGAACCATAAACCAATAACCTGTTCTGATTCTCAGATGGTGAGTGTTCTGTAGTCAGGCTGCCCTGAAGAAAAGAATGCCTTGCCTACAAGTTAAGCTATCTGTACAACATAACAACTTAGTGCAAAATAATGAGAGGAAATTTTTCACTGATATTTATAGTGAAATAAAAGATACGTTCTAACACAGACTTTTTGTTTTCGCCATAATTAACAAAAAATTGAAATCCGACCCCCTATGTTTTTCAAATGTGTTGGAATGTTTTTCTACATTAAAAGCATTCTATAAATTCAAGTTATTATTGCTGTGATGCAGGCAAATTAATGTCACCTGCAAAGCTACTTGAAGCTGCAGTGAGGTATAATCGTGACTGTTGTATTCTCTTCCTTCCACATACCTCAGTGTCTCAGAACAGTCTATTTGGGTGCGTTGTTATTTTTAAAAGTTTCTTTGAAATGAAGCAAAGCTTTCTTTCAAAAGCATTTTAAATGTATTTTCTCTCCCTCCCTTTATTTGGATTGCTTATACCAGACACTGTTCTCCAGGAGACACAATTTTTATTACTGATCTGTTGAATGAAAATCCATGCCATTTACCAGAATGTTCCTTCTCCCCCATTTCAATCCTCTCCCACCACACCACCAACACTCCAACCCCCCGCCCACAACTTAACTGTGAAGTTTGGTCTGCCCCTCGGTGATGCAACAGAGTTTCGCCTTCACTGTGGGCAATAGCAAGTAGAACTCTGCGTCCTACTTCCTGATAGTACAGTGCAATTGAGCATCCACATGCTTTGTTGTTTTGAAAATGTCATGATATAACGATGTGGGATTGGTGAATTGTGCAGTGATAAGATGTTTCCCTCTATCCCCTTATATTGAAGAATCACTTGATATTAATTGAATGCTCAGTTCACCCACAACTAGAAAAAAATGGCGGCATATAACATCCAATCATACCTCCTACTGCTTTCTCTAGTTGACCTTACAAATCACCATCTGAGTTGCTTCAGGAATTGTGTGATGGGACATCATGTTACAGCTATATATATATATATATATATATATATAATCGATATATATTTATATTTCTATCCATATCTATACATGCATGAGCTGAATATTGCTCTATTATATACGTATATTTTCAGTTTTGCTCCTGCAGAGTTTTGAGCCACAGGAAACTTAGCAAAATTAGCATATTGTAGTTTCAAACCTTTTTGAGTAGTTATTAATTTATTTAGGCATTAGAGGTAATTGTCTTATTTTATAGCTCTTTTTTGATTTTTAGTGAAATGACGTGGACCATGAAAGGGTCATTACTGCATGTCACAGCATTGAAAGAATTACAGTCAGTTTAAAATGGACTCTTATTTTACCTGTGATCTTTAGAGGCTTAAACAGCTATTGGAGTATTTAGTTCTTTATTTTTGCACTTAAATTTGTAATGGTGAGTTTATATTTTGTAACATAGTGGAAAATGTGACCGTTCTGAAGAGTCTCGGTTTTATAAGCAATCTGTCTCGTTCAGGTGTTCTGGTTAGTTCCACCTACATCGCACAATCTGGAGATTTATGAAGAGTGGGTACTGTCAGGAAAGCAAGGCGATATTTTCCTTGGGGACAGAGTGGACGGGTGCCAACGGATTGAGTTAAAACAAGGATATACCTTTCTTATCCCTTCAGGTAACTGAAAAACCTATTATTATTTGTCAGTTTGTATTATCTACATCAGTTTGGTGGAGGGTGGGGTTTGTAGGTGGATACAACCGAAGTGAATCTGGAAAAAAGGAGGAATTCCTTTGTGTGTTGCCCTTTAAGCTAGTGCTTCAAATGTGTGGGGGATAAACTACTATAAATAAATTAATTTCACTGAATCATTCTTAAATGGCAGCCATTTATATGTGAGCGGCTGGTAGCATCATCCAACATAGTTACAGGCAGTAACGTAACTCAGCGTTATATTTGCTGAATTTGTGTATCCTTGATGTGCTCATTTAAAATCTTACTGAGGCACATTAAATATCAAGTATAACAGAAGATAAAGAGCATTTTTGTTCAGTTTCACTTGAATTGTTTTAGTAAGAGAGCCAACCTCTTATTTTCCAGTAGTGTTGTGAGTGGAAATTGAGTTTTTAAATGAAATCTCATCTGTCCTTTTCCATTTGTGAATCTCTGGGAAAACTATTTCCTTTATCATCTGTGGGATAGCGATCTAATCTGTTATCAAATGGCTTGCAATGAGCAATTCCAAGAGATCATGCTTCTTTTAGTTCTATTATGTGTGTTTCATGTGACTTGACTGCAAGCTATTGCATCCTCATACCCCCACCACCTCTGCCCCACGCGAAAATTATTTTATGGAGTGTATCTTCAAAATTCATTTTGCTGCATGTCTTTAAGGCAATGGCACTTTCTGTTGTATTCAGTAAAGTGGTTGAAACACTTGCAGAAAATATAACCCTTCTGACCTCCTATCTTATGTTAGTATGCACCATGTACTGGTAAAGATTATCATGCAGTAATAACCTGTAAATGTCCTGCTGATGTACTTTATTGATTAATGGGAGGTGACTGATTCTGAAAACATTGGTACGTCATTGTGAGGATATATTAGCAGATGATGCAATTCCAATGTACATTTTACGAAGATTATGCTTTGCTCTTCAACGTTTTTGTTTTTACCTAAATAAATAAATTTTATTTAAAGCATCGTTGTATGGACGGGGGGGAAAAATAGAATTTTAACCACGCCGTGTTCTTTTTTTTTACAAAAACCTAACACTCTGATTCAGATGCAGCTGATCTCCTATGTAGCTAAAGTCTTCATAGCCTTTTTGTTACGCACAAATTAAGGTCTAGGCAATGCACTGCCAGTGAACCCCCAGTGTGAAATGCTGAAGGAAAGTGTTGGCTACCTGTGGCCATGTATTGTCCTCATTGCTTGCCTCATATTCATCAGACACTGACCTCAGTCAGCGATGATAAAAGGTAATAAAATAAATGCCCTTCACCTTCCTACCATGCAACTGTGCAATCATTGATTAGTCTGTGATGCAGACTATATCTAATGATAAATGATCGTTTTTTAAACAAATACAACAGCAGCTACAAAGCCGAATTTGGCCATAATCGCTATTGTAGGTAATCTGTGGTGTTCACAGAATTGCTGTGGTACCTTGGTTACACGATGAGTAAGAGTCAGGATGCCCACCCATTTAGTGCCAGAAGCCAGGTAGGGATATCAGAAAAAGTCAGGGAGCCTCATATGATTGTGCATTCCCATGAGGCCCATTGTACAAAAATGCCAGATTTCCATACACAGAAGCAAGACCTCAAAATGTGAGACCCTCATTAACACACAAAGCAGAATTCCTGTACAGAAATAGCAAGACTCCTATCCAAAACAAAAATGAGACCTGGTACACAAAAAAGTAAAACACCTACCATCCACCAAAAAAACGTGAAACCTCTCCATACCCAAAACCTCAGTCCCATGTTCTCTTTTGCTCTGCTCCCCTTTCTTCCCTCTCCTTGAAGCATGGAATCTTTTTTAAATTTCTGGATCTGTTGGACTGGTAATGCTGCACCCTGATTGGTTATAACTTTAAGAAGTTGCAGTTCAAAGTTGCTGAAGTTAGTTTTGCACATGGAACCAGCAGGAGCTGTATGGGCCGATCAGAGGAGCTTATTATGATATTTGGCCTGAGGGCTGTGTTTTATTGTAATGACTTGTCCTCTCAACATGGAGTCTTTTGACTCATTTATTTAAATTTAATGAACTCACAGATACAGTGATGTAGTTACAAATAGAATTTTTGTGACTCTTCCCAGCGTGCCCTAGCCCCTCTCCTCTTCCGAGATACAGTACCACAGTTGCTAATGGCCTTTCAGTACTTTTCCAAGTGTTCATTCATCACCCAATACCCTAACTGGTGAGTGTCAGTTAGGGTGCTTGTTTAAGAGTTTTAATAAAACTTTTCCTTTTAATTATCAAATGGACAATCTTCAAACTGTAACAAAACTCACAAGTCATATCAATCTAATTTCAGGATGGATCCATGCCGTATACACGCCAGTAGACACATTGGTTTTTGGTGGAAATTTCCTGCACAGTTTTAATATTCCTATGCAGCTTCATATCTATGGGATTGAGGATCGAACTCGGGTAAGTCATGTAAATGATAATTCAGCTTTAATAAATGCAGACTCAAAGGAATTTTTCCCCTAGTCATTTCCGCTCATTATCTGAAGGCACTGTCTCTCCTGGAATACAGTTCCATGGCACTTAAAACATTAATACATTTTCTAAGCACTCACTTCTCTTGTGTAAATTTTGTGAATAATAGCAGGTAGTTCAACTAGTGCTGGGGTGGAGAGGGAAAGTTGTTTTCAAGCTAATCCTGATTCTGTTCTCACCAGAAGTCCATGCACATGCACTTTCCAGCAGGGGTCACAGGTTATCAATTTGGGATGGGAACTTCTGCTGGCTTTTTCTTTGTCTAATAATGGGATAATTCTAATACCCGCATTGGGAGCAGAGCTGAGGCCACCTAACGGCATCTGCCAAAGAATTCAACCTGTGACTTTCCTGCTGTGTGTGCCACAATATCAGACTGGCTGGTGCATTAATCTACTCAACTATCTGAGGAACTTCAAGCACCCTGTATAATAGTTGGCTCTTCTCTTTCCCCCTCCCCGCCCACCCTATTGTCTTCAAATAAGGATCACTTACTGAAGTTTTTCTGGTTCAAAGATGCCGATACTTTTTGTGATGGTGATTACAATACTATTCAGTTCTGTGATTTTGGTTTATTTATGTGAAGAGTCTTTCTAACAACGCAGCTGCCTTTTTGTGAAGATACAGTGTTACTTTTGATTAAGCTGATGTAGGGAGTTTAACATGTTTATTGCCCCTTGTACAGATTTATTTTTCACTGAAGATTCTTGCCTTTTTTGATAGCATTTCTTCCCCCTATTTTATAGCAAAGACAGAAACCATGACCATGACCTACAACGGGAGACATACAACTTCTGAAAAACATTTCAACATAAATATTATATCATTAATAGATTTGATCAAACTAATTGAACTTCCATTGACCTCATGAATTAGTGTACTTTGTAATACTACAAAGCAGTGCTGACCAGGAGGATCCTGCTTCCATCCCTAATCTGTGCTACTTTAGCTATTATCAGCAATGGGATGCTTCAGTGCCCTGGGTCCCACTACTGATCATGATTCAATGACTGCAGCTGGAAAATGCACATTGATGGATCAGGCTCAACTGTACTCCCCTTTGTGGTCCTTCATTGTCTCGGTTTAGACTTGGACACTGACCATGTTGTTAAAGTACCAGAAGCTAGCTAGCATCCCATTTATCCATAACTGGAGTTGACACCCTCAGGAGAGGATGCTACAAAAATTGAGACGAGTAACGAGTATGTGCCTCTAGAGCTTGTAACATTGAAGTGATTCTTGAATTTGTAACCCACTCCCCCTCTATTTGTGAATCTTAGTCGTATGACAGCTGTTACTCTGCCACTGACGAGTGAGCTTGGTCATATCCCAAAATGGAAACCAACTAAAATTCTTTGTATTCAGCATTTAGAAGCGATATGTGGTAATAGTGAGGATGCTAATTGTACTGATATTTTACAAATTCAGTCAGGATAAAAGCCTTTTATGTTTAGTTTAGTTTAGAGATACAGCACTGAAACAGGCCCTTCGGCTCTTGTAAAGTGCTATTTGATGCTGATACAATTCAGGTGGCATCATACGTTCCCACTGTGTCAGATGAAACTGAACCATACAGAACAGGAAAGTCCCGAGTTTGATCTATGAAACGTGCTGAGTTAGCTCATCTCAGCCAAGTTATTGGTGGGCACGCTACAATTTTCTGCCATGATTCCAGGCTAGAGAGAAGAAAAATCAGGGAGGTTTGATAACCAATTGCCTGTGTCTGTGGATACCAGCTGAGGTCAGGCTGCTTTTGCTGACCTCCACTGTCAAATAGGTTGCCAACAATCATTTCCTAGGTTGATCTGTAAGGGTAAGGGCTGCTGGAACCCATGGAATTAAACACAAGTATGGATTGGAATAGGAGTCAAAGCCTTTGTTTCTTAAAATTTGCTCTAATTAGACCATTGGTTGCAACAGGAATCTCCATTGAAATCAATGCATCATAACATTGACACTGTACATTGCTGTAAGATGGTGGGTACTGCTTTATCTCCAGAAGCAGGTACATAGACTTGTTTAATACAACTGGGTAAAATCCCTCTTGAAGCGATGAAAATAAATACATGTCAGCATTTTCTTTGTACAAGTAGCTGATGGGTACCAGTGTGATATGATTTTTTTGTGCACTGAAAAGGTGGAGTTTCATTAAAAGAGATCCAAACAATAGCCCATTTGGCTTGTCATCCAGGAATAAAAATCAAGGCTATTTCTGTAAGGTAAATTTTCATATTTGTGTCCCAGAAGTTTAATTAGAAAGTAACATAAAGTGAAATGCACTTCTGTTCTTGTTTAAATAGGTACTGTACATGTGGTTTTTACCAACCCGCCTGGTATTTTGTTACCTTGGCCTGTTAACTAAAATCTCCTTTAAGAAGTTTTCAGTTGCACTGAAATTTGGTATTTCTGTAAGTGTGCAGTGTCTTGCAAAATAAAAATATGGGTTGACAAGATTGTTAGTGATACTGAGAAATTGTTGGCTTGACAGTAGAGAATCATACAGTCTGGGATCAGATATTTGACTCTTTCTCAATGGTTACTGACATACTCTAAACTGTAATTGCTGTACCAGCGTGATATGCCATAGAGTTTTAAAAGAAGGATTATGATCATAATCTTTCCTCATGATCTTCAATTTGTTGGGAGAGGAGATGCAGAATACATTCAGAAAGGGAAGCAGAGAAAATGAATGGAGAAGCTTACCTGGATCATTCTTGTGCTTGAACTGGTGGTTACAGGGAGGTATTGCCAGCTGCCTGGGAGCAGGTCAGTGCTGGCCCTTCAGTTGGGAAATTAGGTGATATAATGGAAAATAGGACACAGTCAAACAAGTTGAGTAATGAATGTCTGCCAAGTGACTGTTTTCATACACACGCTGTTAGATAACGACTGTTTAGTCACGATACAAGTTGAAGTGAATTCTAAACCTAAAGTGACCAGGAATCTACACTTAGGTAGGCCTTTTGCTTTTAAGAGCATTGTGCTGTTCCATTTTGCAAAATTTCTGATACGCAGGCACGCACACCTTTCAGAACCAAAGATTAAGAACTCCTAATGTACACTTCAAAAGAAAATTGCTCCAGTCATTGTTGGCTTTCTTAAATGCCACCCACCACCTGCCACTCAAAAGGAAAGAGAAGCAGAAAAGGACAGAAATAGGGAGAGAGAATAGAAAGAGACAGACAGAGGAGGAGAAAGGTGGACAGAAAACACAATGTGAATATGACAGACAGGTAAGAGACATGCAACACCATGGGAGATCCACCAGTGTGTGCATTATCTATCTATCTGTTTGTCTATCTCTCTCTATAGATTACTAGCAAGAGTACCATTTCCTCAGGATAAAAATACCTTTTAGCTTTTTTTACATGCTTGTGAGAAAGGTGGCCTATTGGGTCTGTTTTGATTCCATTCATCCTGTGGGGTAAGCACTCTCAATATAGTGTTATATCATCATATAAAAGTCAAAATAAAGGTGGTTATTATCTATGCTCCTTGGGGTATGTGCAACTGCTGCACAGTAGCTAAGGATCATAGATGAGACCTTTTGGCATTTTGGCTTATTCACAAGGGTTTTAACATTCAAAGTTTCAAAGGATGGATCAGACAGGTAAGAGAGAGACATGCAATACCATGGGAGATCCACCAGTGTGTGCATTATCTATCTATCTGTCTGTCTATCTCTCTCTATAGATTACTAGCAAGAGTACCATTTCCTCAAGATAAAAATACTTTTTAGCTTTTTAATGTCAAAACTGAGGTCTGAATCTAGCTAAATTCTCATTCCTAGCATAGTGTCATGAAACAATTAAATTACAATATTGATGTTTCATAAAGGAATTAGTTAAATGTTTCTTTGTAAACTTCAAACATACATATATTTTGCATCCTTGAAAACTACAGTTCATTTTTGTAAAGCCTGATGGTGCTTGCAAATGATTTTGCAAATACTTGGGAAAATGCAAATATTTTTTAGACATCCATTCTTGTGAAGAATCTCTCTACACCAAGGAAAGTTAGTGCACGTAAGATTTTAACATTCTTCCCCTTGGTCAATTGCAGATAGGTGATTTATCACAAGTTTTCCTTTTTGAATGTGTATATGTGATAGCTGACCTCCTTAACTGGGTCTGCTCCAGTTGGAAGCAGACCACAAGAATCATAATTTATAAAAACTGGTCATTTTTCTAATGGCTTATCAGAATTGGTGTGCAGAGAACTGGGGCTGGATTTTCAAAATCCACTGGGACCGGAAGTAGGTGCACACGCGATTTGCAGAACGCATTCTCAGAGGTCAGCACCAGGTGTCGTAACATTAAAGAGATGCTGGGAGGGCGGGAACAGCAATTCTGCATGCCTCCAATTAATTGCCTGTTGACTTCATTGTGAAGTCATAACAGGCTTGTCAGCAGCAGTTTGGGATTTTCAAAGGAAGGGCATGGGGAGAATGCCATGTCTGTACCATGGTAGGGTTTAGAAGACATGAACAATGCGGCGGCCCATGAGGGCTATGGGAAGGGCTGATTAACATCATGCAGAGGTCCAAAATAAAGCTCTGCTGCTCCGAAAGTGCCACAGGGCAACTGTTGCTGGAGCTGTAAAACTTGTTTGTCTCAGTGGTGAGTGGTAGGAAACTGGAGAGGAATGTGAGCCTGCTCGCATATCTGACGCAGCTGGGGTTGGCAGGGGCAAGCCTGGTGAACACACAAAGCCCAGCTGTGGGAGTTCAGATGGGAGCTGGCTACTCTTGACATTGGGCAGAGCAGCCAGGATGAACTTCAGCAGGTGCAACTTTCTGGACAGCAGGAAGCCAGAGGAGCACAGTTGGGGGGCTGCAAGGGGAAGAAGGCGCTACCCAAGACGTTGTATCTACTGCCCAAGAGTCAGCTACCTACAAATGATGGTGCGCCAGTGCCGTAGGAAGCTGTGCCTATCCAGTCAGATGGTCTAGGACTTTTGTGCTCTGATCTACAATGACCTGAGGCCTCGTGTCCCTCATGGCAGTCCTGTAGCTGCAGCCGTCAAGGTCTCCATCACCCTGAATTTATATGCAACCAGTTTGTTCCAGGGATCAACTGCAGACTTAGGAGGCACCTTGCAGTCAGCAGCTCATCACTCCATCAGGCAGGTCACAGATACTATTTTCAGGAGGGCAGGGCAGTGTAGCCATTTTTACACAGATAGGCCTGCATATCCACAGAGAGCGTTGAGTTTCATCTCCATTACTGCATTCCCCTAGGTGCAGGGCATCATTAATTACATCCAATGCTGCAGTCACTCAGCAGGTCTGACAGCATCTGTGGAAAGAGAAGCAGAGTTAACGTTTCGGGTCAGTGACCCTTCTTCGGAACTGGGTCACTGACCCGAAACGTTAACTCTGCTTCTCTTTCCACAGATGCTGTCAGACCTGCTGAGTGACTCCAGCATTTCTTGTTTTTGTTTCAGATTTCCAGCATCCGCAGTATTTTGCTTTTATTAATTACATCCATGTGGCCATCAAGGCACCTAGTGACCTGCCAGTGAGATCCATCAACAGGAAGCACTTCCACTTCCTCAACATCCAACTGGTCTGTGACCGCAACAGAGAGCTTCCTCTGTGTGTATGCTCTCTTTTCTGGCAGCTGTCGTGACTCCTTCATCTTCTGCCAGTCAAGGCTGCCTCAGATCTTCACTCCATCCCACAAATTGCGTGGCTGGATCCAAGGGTTCAAGGGAAATCCCTTGAAGCGATGGCTACTGTCCCCTCTACAGGAGCCACAGACAGAGGCACAGAGGTGATATGACCAATGCCACCTGCTCAGGAGGCCAACCATTGAGTAGGCCATTGGGCTTCTGAAGATGTGATTTTTGTGCCTGGGCCCTCCTGCACGACTCTCAATCATTGTGGTGGTCTGCTGCGCTATCCGTAACATGTCTTCCCAGAGAGCTGTGGACCTTGAGGGCCGTGAGACCCCAGAAGGAGACAGCTCATCAGAGGAGCAGCAGGAGCTAAGGGAGGAGGAAGAGGAGGCAGAGGGGGTTAACGCTGAACAGAGAGGTACTACTGCTGCACAACAGGGTAGCCTCCTGTCACCCTCTGGGAAGAGGACCTCCCTCCTTTCCCTCACGGCCTCCAGCATTAGATCCAGGTTGACATTGATGAAGCGAGGGTCTGCCTTGCCCTTAGTTCCAGGTCTCCAGCTCCCCTGTGACATCTTACTTCCCTCTGGTGCAGTGTGGCACAAATCACAGATCTCTGCCTCAGAACAAACAGCAGCCTCAGTGATGGCTGCTGTGGGATGTCAACGTGAGTCTCACACTTCATCTGACCCAGCTCCATTCCCAGTCCCACTGGCTCTAAGTGGACAGGAAGCACATATCCATAGCAAATAAGGGCATAGCCATTTGCAAATTGGATAATGAATCAGTTTCCTACTGGAGGCTGGTTTCTGACCCAAAACCAAATCCACCTCCTGTTTCCTGCCTTTGTAACAAAAACCTAGACCCTGATGTACAGAAATTGTTGCATGTTGCAGTCTCAGAAGTCTGAGTAATGGTTCTAAAAATTCTAGCCATTACTGTCACAAAGCAACGGCATCTGTAAAATTACTGGAAGTACCATAGACGGGTACAGTGTATGTATCCATAGTCGGTGCCTTTTGATTTCAAATTCTCAACTCTGAATTCTGAACTAGACCAATTGTGCAGTTACAGCCTTGGGTTTGCTGATCCTGAATTATTGCTCAACATTAAAGCCAAAGGCAGAAAGACTTGGGTATGAGAAGTCATCTGCATAATTGATGATGTATGAATATTATGTCTCTTTTACTAAAGATTGAATTGATGGAAAAGAAATCTTAATGAAATCAAGATTATCAATATTATCCTAGCTTTCTTAGCCAGTGGATTAAACCTTTAAGAAACTAATTGAGTAGAGTCTTTTGGCTCATAAGACTGCAGAATATGATCACGAAATCCCAGTTTGTGATTTAATGTTGGTTTCCTGAGTTGGTGCAGCAATTATTAAGGTGCTGGCAAGATAGTGCTCAAAGTTCCGCACGAGGCAAGTTGCTGATTTTGATCAGATTGTCTTGAGGAACCACACCCTGTCAGGAAGTAAACATCTGAAGGAGAGGGGAGGAGAGAAAATTGGCAAGAAAAACCATAGAGCATTCTTTAATTTAAAGATAGGTCCTTTACTACACTGAACTGTACTATTATGTTGTATTCTGAAAATTCTGCTCAGGGGCTTATTCTTGTCCCATTGTTAATGAGTTTTTTAATTTGGGTTTTCTGTCAGAGTGTTACTTTATTATGGTAAAAAAAATGCAGTTTCTTGGCACCCTGGGACAATGAAAGACTTGTTCTGGCTGCCACAGTCGATTAATGACGTAAGTGGCCATAATGAAAAACTCTGTTCAGACTTTAAAACACACTTGAAAGAGTCTTTTAAGACACTATCAATGGAAATGGGTTTCATTTGGTTCCAAGTTGTGACATTAATCCAAATTATCAAAAAAATTGCCCCCTGCTTTGTACAGCAGGTACTTTGGCAGAAATAGTACAATTTTATAAATTAGGCACCTTCTGAATAGCATTTCATTAAAACATTTTGGGGAGAATTTACACAGGGTTCTCCCAGTCTCTCGCTGTAATTTTAGTGACCGCCCCTCCCCACCCTCCCAACCACAACAGAGAAACTGTAAATGACCATTTAGAGCCATTACACAATTTGTGGACATTCAGCCAATACATTGCAGAAATTCCAGGTGAATCAGAGCAGCACAGTTTGGTCAAAGACCATCATTCATAAATGTTGTGCTGTTGTTTTTCCTTCTGAACTTTCTCCACATCTCTCCTTCCCTCCACAATCACCAGCTCCCCAACCACTAAAGGAGCTCTCACCTTGCCCACTTCTGGTTCCCAGGTGCCACATTGAACTATAGAATTAAATTCTTGAGAGAAAAACTTCCTAATTTGTTTAGGTTCACTGCGTGAATGTGCAAATCTCATCACTCCCCTTTTTATTTGTAAAATTCAGATGCTGTGTATTCTGGGTGCTACATTTGAAGAACTTCAACTGGTGCAGACTCGCACAAGTATTGTTGGGCACTAATGCCTTTAATATCACCTGGGCCTGCAGCAGCATAGTTTTGATGCAGAAAGAATGAACTAGGATTCACTGTTATAAGCCATTGCTTCTAAAGATGTGACTGTTTACAATCCTTTTGGATATTGAGTGTCCCTGTTAACGAGCAACCCAATGTGACTTGATGATCGCTTGAATTCTAGTGACTTGAATATCCATTAATCCATATGGCAAAAATAATTACTTTACTAAAGATCTAGATATTGCAACCCTTGTATAATAAAGTAGGTGCTGTTAAGGTAATTCAAACAGACAGTAAAACAAGAAATACTCCAGTATGTGCACTGCCTCATATGAAGTGTAGAGTGATGTAAACTAGTGTATTTCACAGATTTGATTCCCTGACCATAACAAAAAGCATGGCTAAGAAATGCTGGTTATGCTGCATGAACTTCAGTGCACAATCTCCTTGAATATTTTCTAAAACAATTGCGCACTCAAGAATTGGTTTGGATGTATTTTCCTTAGTTACCTTCATCTGAACACCCTACACAATGGCCGTTGCTATAGCTCTCTCCTGTGCCTGCACTTTTAGGTTTATTTGACAATTCTCCTTCTTCCGTAAGATGCATTCTGTATGTATATATCCCTTGTTTTTCAGGTTAATGCCAAGTTCCGCTATCCTTTCTACTATGAAATGTGTTGGTATGTCCTGGAAAGATACGTGTTCTGTTTGACAAAACGGTCTCATCTCACCAAACAATACCAGAGGGAATCAATGTTAATTGGTAAGCGACCAGCAGCAGTACATGTGTTCACAGGAGGTGTTTCAGGCTATTTATGTCTTAAGTATTTGCAAACAGATAAAAGGTCATTAACAAATTCCATAAAATATGCAGTCTTTCAGTAGAGTAAAAATAGCTTTATTGTGTAAAAGTAATTAAATTGCTCCCCTAATGGCCCAGCTAATTTATCATGTAGTTGGATCATTTTAACCAGCAAGATCCCTGGTATGTACTAGGTCAGGCACTCTCAACAGGGGAATCATGAGTCAGGGCGGGGAAAATCAGCTAGTGTTCCTGCTCATATTTGATAGTAACTCCTGCTGGCAATTTGTTTGTCTGAACTTTGGGTGTGGATAGAATTGGGCTAGATTGTGATGCATCTGCAGCTGAGTAGCCTCCCTGATGCACTGTTAAGGCTCACACATGAAAAATGGTTACTTGATTAGATTAGATTAGATTAGAGATACAGCACTGAAAACAGGCCCTTCGGCCCAACGAGTCTGTGCCGACCATCAACCACCCATTTATACTAATCCTACACTAATCCCATATTCCTGCCAAACATCCCCACCTGTCCCTATATTTCCCTACCACCTACCTATACTAGTGACAATTTATAATGGCCAATTTACCTACCAACCTGCAAGTCTTTTGGCTTGTGGGAGGAAACCGGAGCACCCGGAGTAAACCCACGCAGACACAGGGAGAACTTGCAAACTCCACACAGGCAGTACCCAGAATCGAACCCGGGTCCCTGGAGCTGTGAGGCTGCGGTGCTAACCACTGCGCCACTGTGCCGCCCACTTGGGTGAGCATGACTGGCACCATGAAATTACACCTCAGTAAGAAGTCAGCCTTGAGGAGAAATGGGTGAAAAATGGTGTGAATAAAATTACAAAAGGAACTATATAACTAAATTAATTAGCAGAAAACAAATTCTTTATTTCCTGACTGAAAATTGGACATTATTTAATTCAGTTACTAATTAGCCACTTGTGGCTTTTTCCTCCCTGAGGGCAAGATACTCTTTTTCCCAACACTGTTTTCTCTCCCTCCTCATCTTAAACTACACAGCCTTTAGGTGGAGTAAGCAGAGAGAGTCTGTTCTCGGACATTGTCATTGGTCTTTTTGGCTGGCGCATGGGCTGATGAAAACTGCTAATTGTGTATCAGTTGTTTAAATATATGCAGGTGGACGCTGTTAATTTTGGTCTTTCTTGAGCACTTATAAGGAGACACTTACTGAGACTGGTGGAGGTTTCGAGTGAGAAGCTACATGTTGACAAGGTCCCGCATGGCAGACTGGTTGGAAAAATGAAAGCCCATGGGATACAGGGGAATATGGCAGGTTGGATCCAGAATTGGTTCAGTGACAGGAAGCAAAGGGTAGTAGTCAACGGATGTTTTTGCGAATGGAAAATGGTTTCCAGTGGCGTTCCACAGGGCTCTGTGTTGGGTCCCTTGCTGTTTGTGGTATATGTTAATGATTTGGACTTAAATGTGGGAAGCTTGATTGAAAAATTTGCTGATGACTCAAAAATTGGCCATGTAGTTGATAGTGAAGAGGATAACCACAGACTCCAGAATGATATCAATGATTTGGTTGAGTGGTCAGAAAAGTGGCAAATTGATTTCAATCCATTTGGTTATGCATTTGGGGAGGGCAAACAAAGCAAGGGAATACACAATAAACAAGAGGATATTGAGAGGGGTAGAAGAAGTGAGAGACCTTGGAGTACACGTCCACAGGTCCCTGAAGGTGGCAGGACAGGTAGCTATGTAATGCTGGAGCTGTATAAAATGTTGGTTAGGCCACAGCTGGAGCATTGCTTACAGTTCTGGTCACCACATTACAGGAAGGACATAATTGCCCTGGAGAGAGTACAGAGGAGATTTACAAGACTGTTGCCAGGGCTTAAAAGTTGCAGCTGTGAGGAAAGATTGGATCAGCTAGGGTTGTTTTCCTGAGGAGGCTGAGGGGTAACTTAATTGAGGTGTACAAAATTATGAAGGAGCTAGATAGAGTAGACAGGGGGCACAGATTTAAGGTGATTGGTAGAAGGATTAGAGGCGACATGAGGAAACCTTTTCACCCAGAGGGTGGTGGGTTTCTGGAATTCACTGCCAGGAACGGTGGTGGAAGCAGAAACCCTCAATTCTTTTAAAAGGTACCTGGACATGCACCTGAAGTGCTGTAACCTGCAAGGCTACGGATCAGGTGCTAGAAGGTGGGATTAGATTGGGTGGCTAGTTTATTTCGGCTGGAGCAGACAGGATGGGCTGAATGGCATCTTTCTGTGCTGTAATTTTTGTATGGTTCATAATTCTTTTTACTCTGTACAATAAGTGCGAGACCAAGTAAAGACAGGCTCCAGAATCATGCTTCTACAACAATTCATATTTATTTGTTTATAATTGTGTGACTGAGCAGGTGTTTTTTTAAAGTTCTTTATTGTGTCCTCTCTAGTTCCCTTTTTCTTTCTGTCTTCAAAAAAAAGCGTAAAACAATTCATTTGCCTTCGCTACAAATATCTGTAGCAGTGTGCTTGAACAATCCGGGTGTTTTCTTTTTTCATTTTGAGCCCCTGATATATGTGTGACAGGAGCTTCCTTTTGAGGTGGATCTGGGATTCATGTTTACTTCCAAGTATGTACTACTGTATTTGTTATAGGGATGAAAAAAGTAGTGTTCAATATGCTTATTAAAATGCTGACAGGTGATCCTTAAAGTCAGAAGTGTTTCGTTTCGAAGCTTTTGTGCTGTAGCTTGATTGGCACCCCATCTACAAACATTCACTCCCTCCACCACCGACGCATAGTGGCAGCAGTGTGTACCATCTACAAGATGCACTGCAGCAATGCACCAAGGCTCCTTAGACAGCACCTTCCAAACCCGCGACCTCTACCACCTAGAAGGACAAGGGCAGCAAATACATGGGAACACCACCACCTGCAAGTTCCCCTCCAAGTCACACACCATCCTGACTTGGAACTATATCGCCGTTCCTTCACTGTCGCTGGGTCAAAATCCTGGAACTCTCTTCCTAACAGCACTGTGGGTATACCTACCCCAAATGGATTGCAGCGGTTAAAGAAGGCAGCTCACCACCACCTTCTCAAGGGGAATTAGGGATGGTCAATAAATGCTGGCCTGGCCAGCGTCGCCCACATCCCATGAATGAATTAAAAAAAAGATAGCATGCTAAATTGATGCTTGAAGAGTGAAATCTAGAATAAGGATTGCTAATGAAGAACATACTGTTCTCCTGTAAGTTATTTGATTAAGGCACTGCTGCTTGCTACTTTTTTCACAAGCTGAAGGGTAGGCAGTGACAAAGTAAGTGCCAGACTTTATAGTTGGATTGTTATAGTCACTAGAGTTGTGTTGAGGATACATGTGTAATTAGGACATTGGATATGGTTTTTGAAGGTAATTGCATTACATGAAGAAGTGCAATGGAAAACCAATTAAAGGTGCTTTGATATTAAATCTGGATTTTGGGAGAGTGATGCTTACTCTTCCACAGTTTTATGGTCTATTGCTTATTCTTTCCTGATGGCCCATTGAAGGATGGTTTGGAAAGTTGAGATCTGGTCTTTGCACACACAGAAAAAATGTTTTCTGTTTTCCTATTTAGCTTGTTTCAGCAGATCTGCTGGACAGCTGAAGCAAAAAAACAATGAGAATGTGTTGGAATCGCTCCCAATCAAATCATGGAATAGAAGCACAGCATGCTAACGGTACAGAAGGAGGCCTTTCGGCCCGTCATGTTCGTGTTGGCTCTGTGCAAGAGCAACTCAGTTAGTCCCACTCCCCTGCCCTTTCCCCATAGCTCTGCATTTTTTTTTTATCTTCAGGTGCTTATCCAATTCCCATTCGAAAGCATCCACCACACTCTCAGTGCATTCCAGATCCTTTCATCGGTGTCCTCTGGATCGTGACCCTTTTGCTGATGGAAGGGAAGAAAATTTAGGTGCAGCAAACTTGGAAATTGATGCTTAGTCAATTTACTATGTAGCTTGCTCATGTTGGTGCTATTTTAAGTCGCAGCACGAGAGGATGCTGATGTGCCAAACTGGCTTAGTACCATTAACAGGTCAGAAAAGGGTGTCATTGCACTGATGGCAGATTAGGAACTCCTTAAAAAAGTGTGTCTCCATTTCAGTCTCCTAAGGAGGTCCTAAGGACTGCTTTGAGTCATCAAGCAAGAGAGGCACATGTCTGTGGCATTCATGAGTAAAAACCATCTTTAGGTGGCTTATTTACAACTTTAACCATGTGTTTTGATTCGAACAGAAACTAAAGATGCTATACTGTGAAATTGGTACCAAATGTCTGCCGATACCATAAAATCAGTTCTATATTTTCTGTGTAACACTGCCAAACCCAAAATTAGCTCACATAGACTAGGATTTCAGTGAGACCAACTCAAAATGGGTGCTGGAATATCACTTCCATTTTAGCAGTCGGAACTGGCAAAGCCTCTCAGAAAGTAATGCTTGTCATAGGATCACAACATCATGATATGTATAAATTAATACACCTGCTTTAAGCTAGGAGTCCAGCTACTACTTTCCTTGCCTTCGGTCGAAAGACTCAATCCGGCATTAGTTAGTAGCTATCAGTGGCTGTGGCTGGGTATCTAAAGCTGCGAATATGAGGCACTCTAGTTTCTTCCAAAACTTTGGAGCATTTATGCAGTTGGATATGAGAACATCTTTGCTCTTTTGAATAATGCCATGGGATCCTTTACATCCAGCTATGAGGACAGATAAGGCTTCATTTTAATGTTTTAGCCAAGCAATAGCATCACTCACAGTGTAGCACTCCCTCAGCTTAGATTGTGTGCTCAAATCTCTGGACGGGGGCTTGCAACTGTGACCTTTTGATTCTGAGACCCAGGTGCTACCACTGATCCAAGATTGACACTTGTGCCATGAGGAACTAACAGAACTGTTAACTTGTAGTTAAGACTTAACATGTATGAGACCTTCCTGAATGGCTTTCACAGCCAAAACGTTATGCTTTACAGTCTCTTCAGGCTTCTTTTGGTCCCATGGACGTCCCTGATGGTCTGTCTCTTCCAAGACCTCCCTGATACTTTTTTGTTCAGCATGCAATGTACAGCAACAATCCATTGCTGGCCTATTTTGAGGGGACTCCATCTAAGCACTTGACGTGCTGCTGTATCACATCAATGGTGCAAAATGGGCAGGGATCTAGTGTGACAGTTCTGCACTCCAATTTATGATTGTTAACACCCAGTTTACTCTCATAAATGCAGTCTTAATGGAAAATTAAATTCATGAGTTATTCTTGTCTAATAGTGCAAGTTCCTCTTTCATGACAGCATAAGTTTAGCAATGCTATTAGAGAGTATTTTTTTCTTTTTTGGGGTGCCAGCAATGGGGTGGCAGTGGTAAAATTAACTATCCCAGTGCTGGTCCTCAGGTAAGCTCGGGCACGCCTCAGCCCCTGGACTAGGTCTGGGTTTCTGCTGCTGACTACTGTCCCATAATCTTGACTAGGAAGTGTGGGCTTTAGGTGGGAGTCGGACTGGACTCAGATGTGATGGCCTCTAAAGCTGTCAGTTTTTTTACCTGTGCTCTGTGCTTACAGCTGATTTGCTATAACCATTGGGTAATTAGCATTTCACATGCTTGTGTAAAATTGCTTTGAAACGGTATTAAATATGGATTTAGGTATTGTTGGAGACAGAGATGATGATTCTTGTTATTGGAGAGTTTTGTGCTAATACTGCAACTGAAATGCTTTTCATTGTTGCTACGATTCCCTGTGGAGCCAAGTGGGTGTATCAATATGAGGAATTGCAGTATTCTATTAATAATGCACCAAAAAAATCACTCCTGCAAGCTGGTTCTTTTAACCTCTTGCAGTTATAGTTTTGGAGAAATTTTGGCACGGTTGTACTAATGGCATAATGTCGAAACTACCCAGAATGGTGACTGGAATTTTTTTGTTATGTTGCAAAGCTTTTTTTCCTGCATGGATGTGCCAGCTTGCCCTGGTGCCATTGCAAACTCCAACAGGGTGTAACTTGGGAGAGCTACAATTGGGGCTCAGTGTCCCGCCCTCGGGAATGGAAAGTTCGAGTGTTCCTGCCTTCTAATGACTTCTAATTTTGTATTTTGAAATGGTTGTTTTCTGCATTTTGTAGCAAAGTGTTGGGTTTGTTCGTAGTTTCCTTATTGTAATCACCTATTAATACTATCCATTGTTTAACTTCAACAAAACATTTTCCTTTTCTTTATTACTGCTTGACGTATTACATTAAATATTCTCAGATACAGAGAAGAAACCAAATACAGAGAGCCCTTCATCAGATTCCCGACTAGACATGGATGAAGAATCTTCTGATGTGCGTGTCAAGGAGGAGAAAGATGAAACAAAAGATAAAATGAGCCTTCAAAGCATAAAAGTATTTGGTGATGATTCGCCTTCTCCTAACAGTGCACATTCAGAAGGAAATGAAAGCTCTGGGAAGACACAGAAAATGACAAAGCGCTTAAAGCGGACTTTGTCCAATGACTCTGATGACAGCACCAAGTCACCAATGCTGACAGACTGTCCAAAAACACCAAGTGGATCTCCTGACCCCTCACAGCCAGTATCTGAGGGGCCTAACAAATGGATTCACCTTACAGAGTTTGAATTGAAAGGGTTAAAGGCACTTGTGGAAAAACTGGAGTCCTTGCCAGAGAATAAGAAATGTGTCCCTGAAGGGATAGAAGATCCTTATGCCCTTCTGGAGGATATGAAGGTTAGTGTTGTAAAATATTTTCAAAAGCTTTGACGCATTTGTTTATCTGTCTGGAGCACACAATTTTAATCAAATGCGAGTCATGTTATCATTTCTGATTGCAAGTGGCATTTATCCTGTGTTTCCATTTGCATTTTACTAATAATATGACTCTAAATTGGTTAATTAATAAAAAACGCAGTATATTAGACATCTTTGAGACCCAGGGGATTGACTAAATAAATCCAAAATTCCTTCAAATACCTCTTTAAATTTGATATTTAGGACTTAATCTGTCAGTGATAATTAGCAAAATCCCATCAGTGTACTAAATATGATAAACAGCTTCTCCAGGTTGGGAAATTGTTAGCTTCTACTGCTTAAATATTCCATTGGATTTACAGCAAAGGTGAATAAAGTGAAATAAAAACAAAGTGCTGGAAATACTCAGCAAGTTAGGCAGCATCTGTTAATGTTTCAGGTCTGTGACCTTTCGTCAGAACTGGCAAAGGTTAGAAAAATATTAGGTTTTAAACAAGTGAAGGGGGTGGGGGGGTGGGTGATGGTGGGGAAGAGAATAAAAGGGGATGTGTGTGATGGGGCAGAGCGCAGGAGAGATTAAATAACAAAGCTGTCCTGGGACAAAGGCAAAGAGAGTGTTAATGCTTGTGGTGAAAGACAAAGCATTAGTCCAGAGAGAGTGTTAGTAGCGGAATAATGAGCAGCTCTGTCTACATGAAAAACAGACGTGGTTTAAAAAAATAAATAAAAAATATTAAAATATTTTAATAAAGCCAAGTACGCTCTGAAGTTATTGAGCTCAATGTTCAGTCTGCAAGGCTGTAGAGTGCCTAATCGAAAGATCAGGTACTGCTCCTCCAGATTGTGTTGGTGTTCACTGGAGCAGGCCAATGATAAAAATGTTGGATTGAAAGTGGTGGGGGGGTGTTGTTGAGATGGCAAACAATCGGAGGCTCGGGGTTATGCTTTTAGACTGAGCGAAGGTGCTTCACAAAGCGGTCACCCAATCTGCGTTTGGTCTCCCCAGTATAGAGGCGACCACATTGTGAGCAGCGAATACAGTATACTAAATTGAAGGAAGTACAAGTAAATCGTTGCTTCACTTGGAAGGAGTGTTTGGGGCCTTGGATGGTGTAATATGGGTGATGAATATAAGTGAGCCATTTGAAGAGACACACTCAATTTCTATAACTTGACATACTTCTGCAAAGTGGAATTCTTGTCAATACTGTGAGGATATGTCCTGTTAGATTTTTTGATGACCAAATAAGTTTCCTTTTAACTGTGGAAGCTTACCCTGAACTCTCCAAGCACTTGTTACAGTACTTGGCTAATAACATTTCCTGTTTCCTTAGAGTAAATATTAATATTTTCTGGTATGGAAAATTTTCTGGTCTAGGAAAACCCAGGCTTGTTTTCCAAATCATAATAGAAGCATAGGCTGGTATTCTCCCCTCCCTATTCATAGGCTATGGGAGAAAACCCACCAGTTATCTTTTTCATTTCTAAAGGATGCACACATTGGGGCTGAATTCGCTTGACCGTTGCAGCAAACGTCTGCCCTAACACTTACGCATGGGGGGGGGAGGCGTCTGAAAATTGCGCCAGGATAGGCGACACCAGTTTCTAGCCATCAACAGGATTTTCCACTCACATGTTTGTGGAGGTGAAGGGAAAGGCAGGATTGTGGGGAAGCATGCCACTTGGAGAGCATGGGGACTTCATCTGCAGCAAGCTAATGTTTCCTCAGTCCTAATGTAGCATGGCATATGCTTGGAGGCAAGTATGGTGCAGTCAAATGAGGTTTATCAGCCTGCCCTGGTAAAAAGGTGGGCTCCCATTTTCTCTGTCTGGACTGTGTTGATTGGTCAATTTAAGGGGTGCGTGCATCTGTTGGTGGGTTTATTTGGTGGGCAGTGCTTTATTGTGACATTCAGGTATAGAGTGTACCAAGGATAACATTTTTTTTGATCCATCTGAAACAAGGCACTTCAGTAAGGTATAAAATCCTCTGTTTACGTCCTGGTGTGGCTCTTCTAATCCCTGCCATGGAAGCTGTTTCAGGGAAGTGGTTGCGAACTGCAATTTTTAAAACTCCAATGTAGTTTATGGAACCTTGTTATACACAGAATCTCTCAGAACTGCACCAGATAATTAATTCTATGCGATATGCTTTGGTACATTCAAAAGACACAAAAATGTGCTGAATAGATGCAAATTTTTTTTGTCTTTAGGGAGAGTCAGCAATAGGGAAAATTACAGGGGATTAATGACCTTTTCTTATTACATATTCTCTCATGCAGCTAAGAATCTTTATAAGGAAGGTACTGACTGGCCAGTTGAGTGCAAAAGCTGTAGAATTATTTCAGAGTAATGCATTAAACTGACGGAGGTGAAAAATGTTCCAGTGAAGTGGTTGCTAACTGCAATTTTTTTAAAAACCCAATTCTGTTTATTGCATTCCTTTAAACTTTGAGATATGTGACTGTCGTCCATATAGAGCACATTTACTATTGGGCGTCATTTTAAACCCAATGTTTTTACACGTGCGCGGCTTTATGTAGCTTTTTCCAGGGTCAGAAGTTTTGATTCTGTTAAAAGTCTTTGGTGAAAGGCTTTCCAGTACAGCTACAACACTGGCATCTATCCGGCAATGTGGAAAATTGCCCAGGTATGTCCCATGCACAAAAAGCAGGACAAATCCAACAGGCCAGTTACCGCTCTATCAGTCTACTCTCGATCATCAGCAAAGTGATGGAAGGGGTTGTCAACAGTGCTATCAAGTGGCACTTGCTCAGCAATAACCTGCTCACTGAAGCTCAGTTTGGGTTCCGCCAGGGCCACTCAGTTCCTGACCTCATCACAACCTTGGTCCAAACATCGACAAAAGAGGTGAACACCAGAGGTGAGGTGAGAGTGACTGCCTTGACATCAAAGCAGCATTTGATCGAGTATGGCATCAAGGAGCCCTCGCAAAACTGGAGTTAACGGGAATCGGGGAAAGCTCTCTGCTAGTTGGAATCATATCTAGCACTGCATGAGGGGAGTGTCCTAGGCCCAACCATCTTCCGCTGCTTCATCAATTACCTTCCCTCCATCATAAGATCAGGTGGGATGTTTGCTGATTGCACAATGTTCAGCACCATTCGCAACTCCCTAAGATACTGAAGCAGCCCATGTCCATATGTAGCAAGACCTGGACGACATCCAGGCTTGGGCTGATTCGTGGCAAATAATATTCGCGCCACACAAGTGCCAGGCAATGATCATCTCAAACAAGAGAGAATCTAACCACCTCCCCTTAACATTCAATGGCATTATCATCACTGAATCCCCCACTATCAACATCCTGGGGGTTACCATTGACCAGAAACTGAACTGGACCAGCCACATAAATGCTGTGGCTGCAAGAGCAGGTCAGAGGCTGGGAATTCTGTGGCGAGTAACTCACCTCCTGTCTCCTCAATGCCTGTCCACCATTTACAAGGCACAAGTCAGGAGTGTAATGGAATACTCTCCACTTGCCTGGATGTGTGCAGCTCCAACAACACTCAAGAAGCTTGACACCATCCAGGACAAAGCAGCCCAATTGATTGGCACCCCATCCACCACCCTGAACCTTCGCTCCCTCCACCACTGATGCACAGTGGCAGCAATGTGTACCATCTACAAGATGCACTGCAGCAACTCACCAAGGCTCCTTCAACAGTACCTTCTAAATCTGCGGCCTCTACCACCTAGAAGGACAAGGGCAGCAGATGCATGGGAACACCACCAAGTCCTGAAAGTTCCCCTCCAAGCCACACACCATCTTGACTTGGAAATATATAGTCATTCCTTCCTGTCGCGGGGTCAAAATCCTGGAACTCCCTTCCTAACAGCACTGTGGGTGTGCCTACACCCCAAGGACTGCAGCAGTTCAAGAAGGCATCTGACCACCACCTTTTCGAGGGAAGTTAAAGATGGGCAATAAATGCTGGCCTGGCCAGCGAAGCCCACATCCCATGAATGAATTTTTTTAAAAAACTAGAAATCCTGTTTTTAAGGAAGTGCTGTTGCAATAAAGATACTGCTTTGACTGCGGATGTTTTGCTGGTCTCTACTATGGCGCACGTGGAGACATGTGGGGCGTGCTGAATACTGTAGCACCTTTTTTAAACCCAGTTTCATTTATTGCATTAAATTAATCTTTGAGATATGTGAGTGTTTCAGGAAAGTGTTTGCCAGTTTAACTCCAATAGGCATGCTATCACGTAAGCTTAGACTCCAGGAAGGAGCACTTATAATGTTGGTACGAGACTTGAATCCTCGACAAGGACTTTGTCATGGAACAAGATTGGTAGTTAGGAAGCTGCTTTCTTCGATGATGGATACTGAAATTATAACAGGCAGATTTCAAGGAAATAGTATGTTTAATCCTCAAATAATATTGAGACCATCAGATGTAAACCTGCATTTTCAACTCCAGAGAAAACAATTCCCAATGAGACCTTAATATTCTTTGATTATAAACAAGTCACAAGGCCAGACCCTTGACAAGATTTGTATTTATATTCCAAGGCCTATTGATACATGGACAGCTTTATGTAGCATTTTTCAGAATGAGAAGTTTTGATTTTGTTAAAGTCTTTGGTGAAAGAATAACTAGAAATTCTGTATTTAAAGAAGTACTGTTGCAATAAAGGTGCTAATTTGACCACAAATGTTTTGCGGGTCTCTGCTAGTTTTGTAATAAATTAGACTTTTGAAGATATAAGATAGTATGTTGGAGCACCAGCATGTAGTGCTATCCAGTGGGGAGGAGAACATGGTCTTCCTGCCTTAGACCATCCAGCCCTTCAACTCTTTGAGATCGCTGCACTTCTCCGAGTCTAGTCTCATACATATTCCCAATTGTCTCCCCTTCAGTATTAAAACTTCCTGTAACTAAATACTGGGAAGACCAAAGCCATTGCCTCCAGACCCTGCCACAAACTCCTTTCCCTAGCCCTCACTTCATCCCTATCCCTAATCACTGTCTGAGGCTGAACCAGACCATTCACAATCTTGCTGTCCTATTTGAGATGAACTGCCAACTACATATCCTCCCCATCCTCAAGACTTCCATCTCTTTAACATTGCAGGTCTCCCGCCTCTGCCTCAGCTCATCTGCTCATCATCCCTCATCCATGCCTGACTTGATTATGCCAGTGCTTTTTTGGCTGGCCTCTCATCTTCCATAAACTTGAACTCATCCAAAGCTCTGCTGCCCGTATCTTAATTTGCTCATCGCCCCTATGCTCGCTGACATACATTGGCTCCAGGTCTGGCAACACCTCAATTTTAAAATTTTCAACCTTGTTTACAAATCCCAGTTTTCATTACTCCACCATTACCAGCCGTGTCTTCAGATGCCTGGGCCTAAGCTCTGGAATTCCATTGCTAAACCTCTCCACCTGGCCATCACACTCTCCTCTTTTAAACTGCTCCTTAAGACTTAATTCTTTCCTGTCTAAATATTTCCTTATATGGCTCAGTGTAAAATTTTGTTTGATAATGCTCCTATGAAGTCCCTTGAGACGTTTTGCTACGTTAAAGGTGCCTTATAAATTCAAGTTGTTGGCAGCTATATCTTCAGCTACCTCGGCCCTACACTCTAGAATTTCCACCCTAAATCTCTGCCTCTCTGTCCTAATACCTTTTAATGTGGCTGGGTGTCATATTTTGTTTGATAACACTCCTGTGAAACTCCTTGGGATGTTTTACTATATTAAAGATGCTATATAAATATAAGTTATTGTTGTGCTCCTCTTCTCAGCTGTGCTCTAGCTGTCAGCTGTGGCTCAGAGGTCAACAGCTTGTGGGTTCAAATCCCACCAGCGGATTTGAATGCAGAATCCAGACTGATACTCCAGTAGAGTACAGAGGAACTGCTGCAAGATAGCAGGTGCCATCCTTTGGATAAGATGCGAAACCGAGACCCAGTCTGTCCTGTCACTGTGAGACACTGTGGGTTTGTTTCAGATCCCTTTGGTTTGTGAATACACTTCTCAGCTTTTAGCATCTCCAGTGGCCTTTTACATCTACTTGTTAATATTTTGAGGTTTAATTTGTGGTTATTTAACTCGCCTAGTTGAGGTCACTCTTCTGTTCCTAAAAAGATGCACAGACTAATGCATATCATAATGCAGTACTTGATGGTTATAGGTCCCTGTGGATTTCTTCAATAATATCACTGCATTCTGTCTTCTACATTCTGATCAAATTTATTGATTACAACAAAGAGGAACTCTTTGTTCTTTCAGCAGAAGAGTGAGAGAGAGTTTCCATTTGTGTTTTTTCTCTTAACTATTAATGGTTTACCTCCCATGGTGTTGCACATGGGGAGTCCTGGCCATGTTGTGTCTAGTAGGGTTAGAGGGCAGGGGAGTATTGAACAAAGGCCAAGGGACAGAGGAGGATAGAGTGCAGTGGGAATTTATAGGATGCAAAGGTAATGAAAGGGGGTAGATGCTGCCGAGGAGGGTTGAAGGGAGAAAGTAGGGCATGGCTAGTGAAGCCACGGGTAAGAATAGGGGTGAATGGGGTTAGAGGCGGAAGGCAGAGAACAAGGAAAGGGCGTGGGAGGGAGATGGAGGAGTGGATGATGAAGGGAGGAGGAAGGGCCTCCACGTAGCTCAAATACATATTTTTAAAATGTGGTCCTCTAGCCCCTGACCATCGCCACCCTCCACATCCCAGTAGCTGGAATTTAAGAAATACAAAGGTTCTCTTTCTAACGCAACTCACTAGAGTTCCACATACTAACCCATGACTCCGGCCAACGGCGTATCTCATGTGCAAGGCAACACTGTGGGGACAGGACATGCAAAGCACATTAAGAACTGGTACGGCGACTTAGGCTAAAAGCAACTTTTGAGAGGCCATGGGTAAGATGGCAGTCAGTACAGTGAGAATTCTGTTCAGTCGGGGGTGGGATGGGTGTTGCTGGCAGAATTTCTTTTTAATGTGGGGACCAGGGTTAGGAGGGTTCTGTTCAGTGGGGGGGGATTGTTAGACTTGTCAGAGGAGAGGCAGTTAATGTACTGATTCCTGCTCACTGGTCGGGTTGCCCAGATTACAGCTCAGTGGTGGGAGGGGGGAATTGTGCCATGATTTCTCCCGAGTTGGGAGGGGCGGCGGGGTTGTCACATTCGCTGTTCCATGGGAGAGGAGCATATGAAAAAGGTGAACATAAAAAGACCAGCTGGTCCATTGTGTCTGTCCCATTCAGCTTTGTTGCAACTAAGCATCATGGCCTCCAATACACTCCACCCACCAGCAGCCATCTAATCTCCTGGGAGAGGCAACAGAACAGGGAGGGGAAATTTAATAGAAATGTACAGGATTATGACAAGCTTAGTTAAGTCAGACAAGGAAAAGCTGTTCCCGTGAACAAATGGTACAAGGACTAGGGGACACCAATTGAAAGTTTTGGACAAAAGATGCAGGGGAATATGAGGAAGCACATTTTTTACGCAGTGGGTGGTAATGACCTGGAACTCGCTGCCCACAAGGGTGGTGGAAGTGGAGACAATCAATGACTTCAAGAGGAAGTTGGATGGCCACATGAGAGAAATAGACTTGCAGGGCTCCGGGGATCGAGCTGGGGAGTGGGACTG